>NC_053022.1:149971862-150104833 GCF_003073215.2 Triticum urartu | reverse complement strand
GTCAAACCCTAGATCCGATGGTAAATTTCGTCTAAGTCCCTAAGATTCCAGATCCAAGTGCCCCTGGTCACGGCTCCGTAACTTTGCATCCGTAGCTCCGATTCATGCATATAGCATATCAAAATGTTCATCTCAGAGAGTACATCATTTCATTCCATTCCATCATTTCCATTTGAGCTCATCTTGATGCCCGAAATGCTGTTAGAAGAGGGATACTTGAGTTAATTGTCAGATCTGCTACTCCATTTAGGTTTTTGTCATTTTTTCCATGATTAATGTGTGCATGTTATGCCCTGATGCTCTACATGTGTTTTGTTAAGGGTTTGTCATCTTCCAGAGGTGCAACCCATGTATTTTTAGGATGTGTATGGTGACTTGTGCAAGCTTGCAAAGTGGTGCACTTGCTAATTCTGTTTTCGGGGACTTAGCAATTCCACTAAGTCCTTGATCTGTTTAGCTCATGTTGCCATATGTTCATGTTGTTTCCTAGTGATCCATGCCTCTTTTGAGGATGATCAGTAATGATGTTTTGTTAATACTGTAGTACTCTATCCATCCATGTCTTTGTTTGCAATTATGGAGCACCCTAGGTTTGCAATTGTTCTTGCCATGCATATCTTGCATTTTGTGCCTTCTTGATGAGTGTTTGCTTGTCTTGCCATGAATTGCACCGTAGTGAGTGCATCGAGCTCGTAAACATGCCTACTTGAGTTATGTTTCAGCATGTGCCAGTTTTCACTAAGTCTGAAAACTGATTATGCTTTTGCTATGTTCGCATGCTTGCAATTGTATTTTAGGATCCCTTTTGGCTCAAGGTCACTAAGGGACTTTTGTTAAGCTCTTTGAGTAGCTCCATGCCATGATTTACTTTGCCATGTTCAGTTCCTGTAGCATGTAGTTTTGTTGCTCCGAAGAGTGCTACGTGATCTGTAATTCCAGACAAGTGTTAATTTCACTAAGTCTGAGATCTGTTTGTCATATGCATTTTTGCCATGCTTGTTTGAACCTGTTAATGGGTGAATTGGCCATAGCTCAGTGCTAGATTTTTGTTAAGCATCTTGTATGCATCCCTGCCATGTATTTTGTTGTCATGTTTGGTTGCTGTAGCATGTTCATCTCATTGCATTTAGTTGGCTACTTGCTGTAAATTGCAGACCGGTGTCATTTTTAAATCGCCTGCCATTTCCAAACCGTAACTCCGATTCCGGCATTCTTTATATCGTTTTCAAGCGATTTCATCTCATATTTCCAGTGGCACACTTGGATTTCCAAGTTGAGGCCAGCTTCATGCATTTCCTGTCATATCTTGCATTTTGCATCCCGCATCGCATCCCGCATAGCATATCATCTTTGCATCATCTTGTATGGTCCTTGCACATGGTTGATTGTATCCTTGTTGCTTGTTTGTCTTGTTTGCGTAGAGACGGGAGACGAGTTCGCTAACGACGAGCCCGTTGAGTTTGCTTTCGAGGATCCAGTCAACTCTGACAACTGTGCAGGCAAGATGATCATACCCTCGAAATCACTACTATCTTTGCTATGCTAGTTTGCTCGCTCTTTTGCTATGCCATTGCTACGATGCCTACCACTTGCTTGCAAGCCTCCCAAATTGCCATGTCAAACCTCTAACCCACCTTGTCCTAGCAAACCGTTGATTGGCCATGTTACCGCTTTGCTCAGCCCCTCTTATAGCGTTGTTAGTTGCAGGTGAAGATTGGAGGCCGCTTCTCGTTGGAACATTTATTTACTTGTTGGGATATCATTATATTATCTTGTTATCTTAATGCATCTATATACTTGGTAAAGGGTGGAAGGCTCGGCCTCTCGCCTAGTGTTTTGTTCCACTCTTGCCAGCCTAGTTTCCGTCATATCGGTGTTATGTAACCGGATTTTGCGTTCCTTACGCGGTTGGGTTATAATGGGAACCCCTTGATAGTTCGCCTTGATTAAAGATTTTCCAACAATGCCCAACCTTGGTTTTACCATTTGCCACCTAGCCTTTTCTTTCCCTTGGGTTCTGTAGACTCAAGGGTCATCATTATTTTAACCCCCCCGGGCCAGTGCTCCTCTGAGTGTTGGTCCAAACCGTCAGCCGCCGGTGGCTACCAGGGGCAACTCTGAGCTGGCCTACCAGAAGTTTGGACGATCTGAGTGTGCCCTGAGAAAGAGATATGTGAAGCTCCTATCGGGATTTGTCGGCACATTCGGGCAGTGTTGCTGGTCTTGTTTTAACTTGTCGAAGTGTCTTGAATTACCGAGATACTGAGTCTGATCTGAACGTCTTGGGAGGAGGTCTATTCCTTCGTTGACCGTGAGAGCTTGTCATGGGCTAAGTTGGGACTCCCCTGCAGGGATTTGAACTTTCGAAAGCCGTGCCCGCGCTTATGGGCAGATGGGAATTTGTTAATGTTCGGTTGTAGATAACTTGAACCTTATTTAATTACAATGAATCAACTGAGTGTGTTACCGTGATGGCCTCTTCTCGGCGGAGTCTGGGAAGCGGACACGGTGTTGGAGTTATGTTTGCGCAGGTTGCTCTCTAGTTTCTCGCTCGCGCTTTGCCTCCTCTTCCCGCTCTGTTTTGCGAATAAGTTAGCCACCATACTTGCTAGTCACTTGTTGTAGCTCCACATATTTCTACCTTACCATACCTATAAGCTTAAATAGTCTTGATTGCGAGGGTGCGAGATTGCTGAGTCCCTGTGGCTCACAGATTACTATTACACCTGATGCAGGGCCTGATGATTCTGCTCCAGGAGACGTGTTTGAGCTCAAGTGGGAGTTCGACGAGGACTCTCAACGTTACTATGTTTCCTTTCCCGATGATCAGTAGTGGTGCCCAGTTGGGGGTGAAAGGGACCGTTGTCGCATGTTGGGTTCTCTTTTATTTTGGCGCCGTAGTCGGGCCATCAGTGTTTGGATGATGTAATGTTATTTATGTACTTGATTGACGTGGCGAGTGTAAGCCAACTATGTTATCTCCCCTTTATTATTCATATTACATGGGATGTTGTGAAGATTGCCTAACTTGCGACATATGCCTTCAATGCGATTATGCCTCTAAGTCGTGCCTCGACACATGGGAGATATAGTCGCATCGAGGGTGTTACACATGAATAGTCCGGAGATTCATGGAGGTGCTGTGGAAGGTACTCAACCCCTTGATCGCCTGAAGACAAAGGTACTCGAGTGCAGTACAGCCATGGAGCAGGCGCTCCGTGTCACCATTTGAGAGGTAGACGACGACGAGTTCGAGGTGCTTCAGTCGTGGTAGAATAAGAGCAGGCGTGTCATTAAGGGGGGGGGGAATGGCAGTCCCTGAACTTGGCGACACGCAACATGGGTGCGAGGCGGAGCGCGGATATTGGCAACAAGCGCATATGCCCATCATCAAAAGTGAGCTCCTCGAGCTGATATAGGGCGGGGGATCGCAACCAGTCGTCAAGCTTGGCTTGGTCCTTGCCATTGGAACAAAACTTGCCCATTCTAAGGCCTCTGGTTTGGCCAAGGTGACTGCAGAGGATCTTGGAGAATGCATCCAAGATTTTGCGATAGCCATGGCAGAGCTTGTGGGTGTCGATGAGGTTGAGAGGGATGGAGTTCCATAGGGGGCGCTACCGCCGGGAAAGGACGGTTGTTCGCGCCCCATATTTGATTGGGAGGAGGGAGATGATGACTGTTAACATATCATCGGGGAAGCTGCTGATGAAATCTAGGCCTGCTGGAGTTGCTTGCGGTTCTAGCTTGCCCTACCTCCGCTTGTTGGTAGCCCCATTTTCCACCTCCGGAGTCTCCTTGTCAGCGGCGCTTTCTGATAGAAATGGGAGTGCAGGGAATATTTAGTTAAAACAGGGAAATAGAAAAGTGTATTGGTAACTAGAAGTTATTAGGTAGGAATATAGTAAGAAAAGGGAATAACAGTTGGTTGCTTAAATACTACACAGTTCATGTGATATTGCTAGGTAAGTCAACATGTAGATAGTTGAAAAGAAAACTTACTTTGAACAAAGTCTGCACGGATGATGGGGAAGTTAGCATATATCTCATGACCAGGCCCTTTTATGTGCAGTGCAATTCTAGTGCCAGCTTTCAGTTCATAAAACTTAGAAATTTCTTTCCAAAAGCCAGTGCCAAAATAGGAGTCACAACGTTCATCAAGTCTTACAGTAGCAACGATTGTAAATCAATGGTTTGTGTGCAGTATGACATCCCTGCAGTCTTGATTTATGTAAAGGGAAAGATTGTGCACTACAGATTTTGTTGCATAGCAAGGGTCTGCTGCAGAAAATGGTAGGATTGTTAAACAAAATATGGTAACATGCAAATATGGGCCCAAGTTGAAAGAGTTGTACAGGAGTCAAAATTGAAGGAAAAAAAATCTATAATTAAACAAATAGGGTAAACATCATGTCATGAAATATGAGAGTAATCGAAAGAACAATACATCATTAATTTGCCTAATATAGAAAGAAGAGGGGAAAAATCCCCTTTGACGTATATGGTGCATGTGGCACCTTTTATCCAAATGCAGTAATATTTAGAATATGTTTAGGAAAGTAGGACATGCCACCCGATTTAGGGTGAGGTTGAACATACCGCGCGTCTCCTCAAGTCATCTGGTATGGTGAGATGGAATGTTGGGCGGAGGCTTCAAGGTCTTGATGTTTCCGCGCACTGTACACCCTATGAACAGAAGAAAACCCTCAATTCAGCTCGAATAAAAATGAATTCACGACGATTTCGGCCGGGTGATTAAAGGAGGCAGATGAACTGGGATAAGAGATGAGATAATATCTCATTAAATTAGTTACCTTGTTGTCCATGAGAAATAACCCTCAGTATGGTATATTCCCCAACCGAGCGGAGCTAGGTCGACCGCGAGCAGCATCGAGAAAGTCGATGGCGATAGGCGGAAGCAAGAAGAAGTGGCGAAATGCGGTGGGCTTTGCCGGAAGCCTGGCGGCGGCGGCAGGCGTCGAGCTAAGTGGTTACCGCCGCGATAGGCGGTGCCATGTATAGACGCGGAGGAGCTTGTGCAGGTGTGAATGAGGAACGGAGGGTGTGGCGGGTGGGGTGAGGGTTTCTATGATGTGGGGATGGTGAGGGTTTTATTTTTTTTGTTTTTTGAATTGGGTGGTGAGGGTTTTCTATCCCACAAAGAATTTTGGAGGCGACGGTTTCCTAGAGCCAACCGTGTGTGATTGACACAACAGGCAAAATGAAAGTCATTGCACACGGTTCCAATTCTGGGAACCGTGTGTGATTGACGTATTACCTCCGTCCTGGTTTATTGGTCCCCTTTGTATTTTTTACCAAATTTTGACCAAATATTTAACTAAGAAATGTTTATGCATGTCACCAAAAATTATATCATTGAACACTATGCTCAAATACCCATCCAATGATATAATTTTTGCTGACCTGCCTAACATTTGGTTAGTTATACCTTTGGTCAAAATTTAACACAAATTACAAAGGGGACCAATAAACCAAGACGGAGGTAGATTCCATCAACCAAACTGATTGCATCCATATCCCACGGTTAGACAAAAGTAAACACAGATTAAACATACTCAGACATAGATAATAAGCGTACATGTACACAAGCATAGTTCAACCATAAGTACATCGTTCAACCGTCATTAAGCATACTCAAGCGTACATAGTTTGATCTCACATCTCATCTCACATGCCAACATGATCCTGAAGCTTATGCAGGTACTCGGCGTACGCGTCGTGCGCCACCCTGCGAGAATACTTCTGCTTGAAGGAGCCAACGGCCCATCCTCTTGCATGCGCCAGAACACGTAGATACCCGGCATGAAGCTTGTGGTTGCAAAATGGGCATCGATGCAAGCCGTTCCAGGTCCTAATACGCCTGTTATGCTTTCTCGCATAAAGCTCCCTCGGGATTTGCCTCTCGTACCTCCTCTTGCCATCTTCATCCTCACTGTCCACATCGTCAGACAACACCTATACAAATAGTAAAAAAAATTGGCATCAAATCAATGTTTACATGCCATGAAGTAGGATTAGGAATTTATGGCTATTTATTTATACATATCCAGATATTATGGTTCGATTTTTAAGCACAGTCGTCTATGTACAGACAAATCTTGAAGAAAATAATGGCACAAACATATGTAGGTCATTCAAAATCAATTGTCAAGTCCTGGCTAGGAATTATTAGCACGAACACTAACCCTAGTCGGATTACTAGCAGAAATCATTTGCACATATGAAACAACTAATCACTTATCACTTGTACCATTCAAACAATCAATACACTACACGGATCTAATGAAACTTACTCAGATTTCATGGATTGGGAGAACATAACCATAGGATTTCTATTACAAAAAGGGGGAGGCAGGAGTAACCAGAGAAACCCTATGATCTATTTGACACATAAATGGGTATAGATGTCTAACCAGCTGTCCGTCATTGTCGGAGTCATCGCCAGAGTTAGTGTGGAACTCCGCCTCTGGATGTGGAAGCTCGACGCCGTTGACAATGTCAGGGTGCAGCGATAACTCACCGGCGGTGACGGCAACCTCTATCTCCATCTCCACGCTATGCTCCGGTGCTTTAGCAGCCCTGGCGTTTACACTCTCTTTGATGGGGCGCTTCGGCGGCATCCTCATACATTGACGGCTTTGAGTACTGAGAGTGGCGTCGAGGATGCAAGTGGAGAGAGAGGATTGTGTATGTGGCGAGGATGGGGGTGAGGCCGCTCGGGCGCACCATTAATATGGAGTAGTGGGAGTTGTGGGAGAGAGGCGGGCAGCGGTCAAACCGATGGCTCGCCTCCTGGTGTAACATCCAAAATTCTAAATTTTGGAATGTTATACTAAACAAATTATTATGATTGTTTGTTTGATTGTTGTGTGAAATTGAGTGGAATTTTAAATTTATTTTTGAAATTTGCATGAGAGGGAATGAAAGGACTTTCCCAGACTTTCACCTTTGCATTTTGATCTCCCTGAATTCAAATTCATTTCATCACCAAAACCCTAGAGTGAAGAAAACATGACTTCTTCCATTTAAAGAAAACAAAAGGGGTTTGAAAATGATTTGAATTCCATTTGAAACATTTCTAATTTAGAAACTTTAAGCAACTCAATGAGTTCATAAAATGACTTCTTCAAATTTGAAGAAAGAGAGTGGGAGTTTCAAAGAAATAATTTGGAAGTCACGTTGAGGTTATTTGAAACTCATTTTTTCCATTTGAAGTTGTTTGAAATTCCAAATTCAAATCCAATTGGGAGTTATTTGGGTTTATATTCAAATTATTCTTTTCCCTTCAATAAGGGTAAAATGATTCCCTTCAATAGAAAATTAGGAGAAGATAAATTTGAAATCATTTTGCTATTTTAAAAATGATTCTTATTGATTTTAAATGCAACAGTAGCACTATTTGACTTTTATGAATTTTTTTGGAATTTAGTTGAACTTGAAAAATAGTTCATCTTATGCAGGGTATTTTTCTGAACATTTTGGTATATAATATGTCTATGTAATTTTTTTTACTTATTCTCCTCTGTTGAAGTTTTTCTTTGTGTAAAAAAACCAAACACGCGCTGCTTGGACCGAAACCGCGTTCAGCCCAGGAGCGCAGCACACCAGCCAACCGATGGCCGAATTCAACCCAAGGCCGAGGCCGCCCACACCCGAGCGCCTCGCTCGCCCGCCCTCGTCTTCCTCCCGCTCGCACGCTGCTTCCACTGCCAGGAGGGGCCCGCTCCCCACGCCTTCGTCCCCAACCTCCCACATGGGTAAGCTCGTAGCTCGAGCTCCCGAACCCGCTGACCAGCTTCTTTGCTCGGATATACATTATCCCTCGCTCTCGAGCCCTCTCTTCGCGCCTATAAGAAGCCCTCGACCCCCTCTCTCCGTCCTGCCAATCCGTTCGTCCCCACGCCCCTCGCATCACTCGCCATAGCCACTTGGATCTCGCCGGAGCCGCGCTATTTCACCGGAGGAGTTCGTCACCCGTGAGCCACCCCGGCCTCCACCGCCTACTTCTTTTGTTGCCCGAGTCCACGCGCATCAAATTGACACCTCCTTCGGCCCTTTAGGTCGCCGGAGCCGCCGCTCTGCCGCTCCAGCGTCCCGTGCCCCGTCGGAGCACCGGACGCTGCCGCCTCCCTCCGCTCATCGTCGCCCCCCGTCGACCCCACCAGCACGCCGCCCATGCCTCGCCCGACCTACCCGACACCTCCGCCGCCGCGAAAACCCACCGTATCCGCCGCCCCTCCTCCGGCGACGCCGCATCGTCATCGTCATGGTAAGCGAGCTGCTCTCCTTGTTCGTTTAGTTTTTATTTTATTTATAGTATTAGATCGGTTAACCTGGTTTTAGTTAAACCCTAGGGTTTTGATTAAAACCGATTGTTGTTTTTTTAGTTAGCCACCGCACAATGTTTTTCTTAGTTAGCGGCCGTTCACCGTATAAGTCCCGCAGTGGACAATTCCAGCCTATAGAAGTCTGCCACGTGGCCAGGGGCCTGCTTGTAGTTATTTCATTTTCTGTTTAGTCCCTGAGTTTTACAAATTAGTCCCTGAACTTCGGATAGCCGTATCTTTTCAACCGTAGATCCAAACTTGATGAAACCGGCGGCAAATTGTTCATCATGATTAGATCTATCCAGTGGTATCATATTTGTAAAACTTTTGTCAGATTCAAATTTGAAATTTATTCAGATTTGAATTTGAACTTCAATTGGCCATATCTTCTAAACCGTAGCTCTGATTAAGTTGATTATTTTTGCACTTTGTCACCATAGCCAAACTCTATCACCTAGACCTTTCTCAAAATATTTTCACACACTGAGGATCTGTCCATAGTACTTTTACTCGTTTTCCTTGTATGCACTATGCTTCACATCACAAATTCTAAACCCCATGCCTATGTTGTGTAGCACCTAGAATATTTTGTGATAGTTAAGTGTGTTGTATGTTCATTTGGTTTTTTGTGACTTTTTGCTTTGCATGTTCTTCGTCGTTCTCTGAAATGATTGCTTATGTGAGTGCAATGTTTGAATTTATAGTTTTTCATCGGAGAGTGACGAATAGTTCTATTAAGTAAAATTCTGAGAGCGATATAATCTTCACTATTACCAGGCAAGTTCACATTTGACCATTCTTCCAATTACCTATGTTTTATTTATGCACTTAGTCCTTCGCGGTAGGATTGCATGGTAGCAATCTTATGCCGGATGGCTATGATTTTACCTAGTAGTTCATTTGAGCTACGTCTGAACTATACAACCTTGTCACCACAGTGTAAGTTTATTTCTGCCTCGCTAATGTAGACGTGGATTGGGAAGTGTTCATGGCGCGCCTTGTGTGACAAAGTAGTAATCAGGACCAAAACTTAAATGAACTACCTGGTCAGAAACTTGGTTTGAATGGTGGCGAAGTACAGTGGGGCAAGCATGGGAAATCCATGGTGGTGCACCACTCGTAGTCCGTCTGCCCAAGCTCAAAGGGATCAAACGTATTTTCAAGTCTAGAAGCTTACGTGTGCAGCCACAAGCCAATATGGGCTCTGGCTTAGTTGAGTAGATAGTATGACCTCTTCCGCGATAGGCTATCAGATGTAGAATGAGTAGGTGTACCGGCCTATCCGTGGGTTAAGGGGGAATACTTTCAAAAGACTATGTCTCGGTCACGCTGTTCTCAAACGCCAAGTAGTGCGAGAACTTCAAGGGAGGCGATCGAGTCTTGGGGGAAAAGTGGGCAAACCTCTGTTGAGTGTTAAAACCTAATCGATTAGCCATGTCCCCGGTTACGGACAACTTGAGCATCTAGTAGTGGAAATGTCGGGAGATCTCATTGTCGGTGTCAAAACCGGCGGTTCTTGGGTAGGGGGTCCCGAACTATGCGTCTAAGGTCGATGGTAACAGGAGACAGGGGACACGATGTTTTACCTAGGTTCGGGCCCTCTCTATGGAGGTAATGCCCTACGTCCTGCTTGATTGATCTTGATAAATATGAGTATTACAAGAGTTGATCTACCATGAGATCGTAATGGCTAAACCCTAGAGGTCTAGCTTGTATGGCTATGATAATGTGCCTCCTCCGGACTAAGTCCTCCGGTTTATATAGACACTGGGAGGATCTAGGGTTAGACAAGGTCGGTTACAAAGAAAGGAATCCACATATTTGGTCGCCAAGCTTGCCTTCCACGCCAAGGAGAATCCTATCCAGATACGGGGGCAATCTTCGGTCTTTGTATCTTCACAGCCCATCAGTCCGGCCCATGGCTAACATGCCGGACGCCCGAGGACGCCTTAGTCCGGGACTCCCTCAATAGATGTAGCGACCCGACCTCAGACGGTCAAGTCTCTCTGCTTAAGTGTCATCCCTAGATCGGTATGCTGACACACACAGTACTCGAGGATTTATAACATTGGTAAATCACATGTATAAAGTAACGTAAATACTATTACCTCAATCCAAATAGCCGAAGTAACAACATGGTTGTGGATTCCCATCAACACCAATGGCAAAGTTGAGTGTAGAAATCGTAACCATAACGTATCACTTACTCGTCGTAAGAAGTCCTGCAACATGAGACGTTGCAGCCACAAAGGGTCAGTACATTGAATGTACTGGCAAATTCACACCATAGGATAATGATGAATAATAGCTATCACTACATGCATATATGGCTGGTGGAAAAGCTCTATGGTTATCATGTTTTTGCGAAAAGCCAATTTTTCCCTACTGCAAAGGAATATATTTTATTGAACTACAAAGTTTGTTAAAATAATATTTAGAAGGTTCCTCCAACTCATTAACCCCATCAAATTAATTAAATAAAGTGTTGAGATCAACATGATAATTCAAAAACCAAAGACTCAAGGCGTCCATAACCGGGGACACGGCAAACCATGATTAGTTTGTACACTCTATAGAGATTTGGATACTTTTCCCCACAAGACTCGATCTCCTCCATTGGATTTCTTGCACCACATGATGTTTGAGAAACGGATGACTGAGACACAGTCTTTCAGAAGCATTAACTCTTTACTCTGGGCAGACCGGTACATCTGCTAGTCCACCTCTTCAAGAGCTCACACAACTTACTCAACTATGCGAGAGCCCATAAAGGCTTGTGGCTGCACACGGAAGTTTCTAGCATGAATAATCTTCTGATCGCTTTGAGCCTGGGTGGCATTCCATAGGGTGATCACACGGGTCCTCCAGGATCCCCTTGGGCAAGCACTGGGTTCTCCAGGTGCCCGGGCAAACCACTGGGTGCTCTAGGGTGCCCCTACCATTCCACCCAGATGTGTATTAAAGTAGCCACCTTAAGTTAACCCTTAATGATAACTCTCACATCTATCATGAATACACTCAACCAATCCACGTCTACGAGCATAGCATAGCAGTAAGCATAACATAGTAACTCCCAGGGTTAAATGCAAGACAATAGGTTCCTACCTCATCAACTACTTCCCAATACCCACATGTTATCAAGTTCTAACCATGTAGTATTCGAGGGTTGAAACTAATGCAAAAAATTGGGTAATGAAAAGTATGATCAAAGTGTGAACTTGCCTTGTACTGTTGATGAAGATGATTCACACTCATAACTCCTGATAGTTCTACTCGTCACACTACGTTCAATTTATCGTGAGCAAGCAATAGTAACCACACATAAGCAATCACTCAAAAGATCGGGAAGAACGAAGAAGACAGTTCGGAAAACATCAAAACCAAGCAAATAACTCTTGAAACATAAAACAATTTCTAACATACCAAAATTATGTGAATTTGGCCTTATCAGAAAGTTTCGGCCAAGAGCTTCGATTTGTAAAAAGAATCAATTAAATCGGAGCTATAAAACTCAAGTTATGATCAAAAGAAGTTTGAATATGAATCTAAACAAATTTCGAAATTTGAAATTTTCAAAAAGTTGATGTGACAGGTTCACTGGATAGGTGAAAACAAAACAAAACTATAGGCGCTGGTTTCATCTAATTTGGATGAATGAGTAAAAAGTTATGGCTATTTGAAAAATCAGGGCCAAGTTGTTTTACGGAAGAAAAAGAGCTACGGCTAAAAGAATTTTAGGTCTAATGTATAAATACATAGACAAATGGGTAATCTAATTATACTACCGTACTAGAAGTAATAAGCTATGGGAGTATAAAAAATATGAAGAAAGATACCTTTATAAGATAGAGAAAAAGTCGACTTCGGAGAGAGGAGACAATTTCCAGAAGTCCCGCCGAAGAAGAGAAAAATATTTTTCTTTAATGAATCTAGTTAAACCAAAATATTGATTTAACCCGAATCGGATGATTTTTGGAGGCTCCATTGGTCTATATTTATAGGTGGAAAATAGGTTTAGGGATCAAAGGCTGGCAATGTGGGGCTAAATATAGACAAAAATAAAGAAATAGAGAAGAAAAAGGCTAAACGCCTCGCACGGGCCTAAAGGCCTCGGCCGACCGCGCGCCGTAGTTTAAAAAAAACAAAATTCAGCCTAAGTAAATAAATGAAAAGGCTGGCTGGGCCTGGCCCATTTATTGAAAAAAAAGATGAGGAGCCCGCTGCCACTATGCTACGCGTGTGGGCGATAAATAATTATGGGCTGCACGTACAGTTTTTTTAAAATAGAACAGAAGGAAAACCGAATAACGAAAATAAAATAAAATTTTATATAGGCATATTATATATCAAAATTTTCAGAAAAAGATTTTCTACAACGTGGAATTTTTTTCAAGTCATATAAAGTCGAGAAAAATTCAAATAATTCAAAGAGTGCTACTGCCCTACTAAAATCCAATAAAAATCATTTTAAAAATATGAAAATGATTTCAAATTTATTTGTCTCCAATTTTCTATTGTAGGGAATAATGTTACCCTATTTTCCATATATTTTTATTTTGGAGAATTTTTTTTGAATAAAACCCAAATAACTACAAATTGAAAATAATTTCAAAAGGACTTTGAAATTGATCCTTTTTAAACATCCAACTCATATTTCATATGTTTTAAAGAAGTCATTTTATCTTCACTCATGATAATCATTGAGTTGCTTAAAGTTTCTGAATTGGAAAATATTTCCAAGTAAAATTGAAATCTTTTCAAAACCCTTTTCATTTAAATAAATGGAAGAAATCATGTCATCTTCTCTCAAGGGTTCTGTATTTGAAAAGTATTTGAATTCACGGAGATCATAAAAGAAAATGAAAGTTTGGGAAAGTCCTTTTATTCCCTCTGATTTAACTTTCAAAAAGTTTTGAATTGCACTCACTTTCAGTCAATCAATCACACAACAATCAAACAATCGATCAAATCTATTTATTTAATATAACATTCCAAAATTTAGAATTTTGGGACATTACAGTAGCCCCTGAACCTGGCTTCAATGATAAGGTATCCGTCGCGCAGATCTGTCTTCGGCATTGCAAGGCGGGTTCCTCCTTCCGAACTCCAAGATAATCTTTGGACGTATTGAATGTGTCCGGACTTGTAACACACACACCACACACAACTGCAAAGAGAATATAATATTCCATGAGTCTAATCTGCTAACATCTTTTTAAACGTGACATCATGCTCGCCCGTTTTTCGGACCGTTCCCTGTCCTGTCGTTCCATGTTTCGAGGCGCGATTTCTATTGGCACATTCTGTCGAAGCAGATATCGTGTCCCCTTATTGCGGGATTCTCATTAATACGAGCGCGGGTAACCCAACCATTCCGTTGGAAAGATTCCTTAGGAATAGGTAGGCTTTCAGGCTTAGGAGGAGGCATTTAATCCCCGCTGCCTTTATAAAGGAACCAAGGGCCGTCTTTTTTACGCCAAACTTCTCCTCAGCCTCTACATCCTCGAGTTCTAGCACCCAAGGTTCGACTTCATTGCTTCAGGCTTCCCCATTATGTCCGGACCCAACCCTAAGGCCAATGGGCGGCTTCCTCCGTTATAGAGGAGGATATTGCGAAGCTTTGAGCGGCCAGATACCTGACCGCGAAGATCCACCACAGGCTTCCTGCTCAAGGGCAGGTTATCCCGACTCCTAGATCTAGCAAGAGGGTCGTATTCATCTCACACTTCCTTCGAGGGCTAGGGCTCGCTCTTCACCCCTTCGTTTGGGGGCTAATATTCTATTATGAACTAGATTTTCATGATCTAGCCCCAGAGTCTTTCCTCCATGTCTTGGCGTTCATCATTACGTGCGAGGACTTCCTCTGAATCCCCCCACACTTCGGCTTATGGCTCAAGACCTTCAGTGTGAAACCAAAGGTAGTCGACGGGGAATAGGTGGAGTGCGACGGTGCTGTAGTCAACCAGCTCACCAACACTCCTTGGCCGAAAGGCTCTTTTCCCGAAACTTCCAATCAATGGCAGCGAGAGTGGTTTTACGTTACGGAGTCCCGCAGCACCAAGTGGGTAGCTGCACCCACGTTTCGCCTTGACCCACCTTTACAACTTGCATCGTGGGCCAACAAGGGGTTGGATTGGGGATCAGTTGATGAAGTGCGGACTTTAAAAGCCGCATCTGAACCCTCCTCGAGAGGGACATCGATCTTGTCAGCGTGATTCAAGTAATGCTGATTCGCCGAATCCTACCATGCCATTGTAGGCCTCTCTGTATGTGGGAGTTCAATCTAGAAGGACCACGAACCCTCCAACACTTCTTCGGCATTATGCACAAAGGGATGTGGAAGTTGTTTTTCGGAAAACGAAAACATTGGCCGGACACTACTGAGGAGACAGGCCTCAATTGCAACCGTCCGGATTCCCCGGTAAGCACTTGACTTTCGAACACCCTTTTTTTAAGTATGCCGTAATACATTACTGAGCAAACTATCTCCTTCCAGGGCTGGATAAAGAAAGTGAAGCTGATTAGGTGTCCGGCCCCCGTTCCCGAAGGTTCAGCGGATCCTGTATTAACAAGGATGCTAGCCCCGACAAGATGGCCCCCATCCCGAAGGTGTTTCAGACATTGTGTCCGAAGGAATCAAGATTCCATCATCCGAAGACAGAAATGAAGGGGGAGTCAACATCTCTTCCCCCCATGGAAGAAAAGGGTCGCCTCCGAAGATTGGGAAGAAAAGGCTCCTAAGTGAGGCAAGATGCCTTCGTCGGGTGGCTCGGGCTTGGAGAACAACGTCATCGCGAAGTCCCCTGACGATGACAAGCCTCAGGCCAAATCGTAAGTGAACAAGGGTGTTTTAAACACGTCCCGTCCCTTTCTTGTAATGTCTAGAATATATGTTTTTTGCAGTTCGGCACGCAGTCTTCTTCAACAATCCTCTTCCTCGGGGAATCTTCTCCCGGAGATGATGGAAAGCGAGACGCCTCCACCAATCTCCTCGCCCAACAGGGCGAACGACTTCGAGGTGTCATCGCGGAGGGTCTCTCCCGATCAACAAGTGGTGTGAGGGATGATGAAGACACAACCCGAAGGTGATACTTCGGTGGCCCAGGGTCCGTGGACCAACAATAAAGGCCCCGAACATTCCAGTCTACAGCCGGATATGAATAAACGGATCCCTTCAAAGGGAGGCCATACTCCTACAGCAGCCTACGAAGACCCAGAGGCGCCGGATATATTGACGAACATGCTGTGACAGGCGTCCGTCTCAGAGGAACATCGTACCTTGATGGGCACGGTGGTCGAAAAGGTCCTGTCCATGAAAAGCAGATTGAATGAGGCCTTCATGGGCCTACTAAGAGGCTTCGAGGTTTGTATCGTAATATGTTCGATTTTGTTTTATTCAAGAATACACCTGTCTATAGATAGTAGCCCCTGAGACTCTAATTGGCTTCCCAAGGGAAGCGATCAGAGGATCAAAAGATATGCCGAGGAAGTAGTATGATTAATTGGAACACAGGCTGTGACCTCCCCGGAAACTGTCTGGACTGTAGAGGTTGCGGATTTTCAACACAAGATTGATGGGGCAGATACTGATATCGCGCTTATCAACATGCGTCTTGACGAGTCGCAAGGTACGTATTCAGAGCAATCCTTACATATACGTGTTTGTAATATAAGCGTGACACTGAAAGTTGCATACTAGAATATGCATGGCTGCAGATGGTGCCACCACCATTGAGATTCTTCGGGCGGAGCTGGCCTGGGCCAAGGAGCAGGCCCGGTTTAGTAATGCGGCTGCCGAAAAGGCATCGACCGAGTTAAAGGCCGAACAAGCTGCTCGGCACCAAGACGAGGAGAAATATCCTTGATGGCCCTTGAACTGAAAAATGCTACCAGCCGCTATGAATTCCTAGAGAAGGAGAATAAAGCCAAAGCGGCTGAGCTTGACAAGGCCTTGTGAGAGGCGAAAGAAGCGCGGTCCGAATCTAGAGCGGCTTGTGAGGAGATCCGGCAAGCTGGGGAGATTGCAGCTGGTAAGCCATTTTTATTACAGACTAAGTTCGGAGATCCGAATTATGCTCAGCTTAACCAAGTGTGGAGTTCTCCAGACGTGTTTTTGGACCTGCCAAAGAGTTCATCCGATGTGGCACAGTTTTACCAAGCGCAAGAGGGATATGCAATGGAGAAGCTTTTCTAGTCACAGTTTGGCGAATCAAAACACCCTCTTTTGCTGAATGAATAGATGTCCCAATGGGCCGAGCGTCACAGGATGTCCGGCGCTACCATGAAGAACGTCATACTTCAGTTGTGGCCGACTGGGCCGATTCCAAATAGCTACTTCGGCTTGATGCGGCGGCTTGCTGATGCGGTGCCACGTATCGACGCTGTGAAGCGGTCGGCGTGCATTGAAGGTGCACGGATGGCCTTTGCCTGAGTCAAGACATACTGGGGGAAGATGAAGGCCATCGATGTTGCAGCGCAGGGTCCACCCAAGGGCAAGGACCATCACAAACCAGAACATTACTTTGAGGACGTCTTAGAGGCTGCCCGCTTGATAGAGGGTCAATGTTCGAAAGGCATAATATTCGAGTGAACTCTTTACGAATTATAAAAGACAATTGTTATAATCAGTCTATATTTTGATTTTTCCTAAAGGCTTTTGTTCCTCCTGTGTGGCCGTTTGTATATGAACTGAAAGTTTTCCAGTCGTCGGCTCCAGCCCCCTCGTAGGAAGTACGGGGGTGTTCGAAAAAGCATCTGATCACTCTTGACCCAACGTCTTGGTCCGTGAAGGAGGTGTCAATGCGGCGAACTAGGCAACCAGACTATAGGGCGTTAACACTTTCACTTAGCCATAGGAATTTTGTGGTGGGTCTATGACATAGCTCCTGGTATGTATGCGGCTTGTTCATACGACGCGTTTACATATTTGACCGGAAAGAGGTCCTTCGTGTGACACGGAGGGAATCGCGAAAGATTTCGATAAGTCATCGAGTGGTTGACCAGCTCTCGCTGCATCATGACAGTCAGTTTTCGGCTTTCTCTATTGAGGTGCTTAACCAGGTAAACCGGAAGCACAATCGCAGTAGTTCTCCCTTTACTACCCTCGCTGATAGAGCGGAACGTAGGATAGCAATCACAGGATCCGGGCAACCCAACTATTGACCCAAGACATGATTCGGAGCTGATTCATATAAGGCCAAACTCGGTCCTTTTAGAAAAGAATGGATTATTTTAGAAAAGTACGCTATAGAGCTGTTTGGACTTGTCGACAACTCGGTTGTTCCCATACCGAGCCCCTGGCAAGTTATGCCGAGGTGTACGTTTGAGACAACCATAGGGACCAAACTCGGTCCTTTTAGAAAAGAATGGATTATTTTTACTAGGATCTGAGTGATGTGCCAATCGTGTATATAGATAACAAAGCCTCAACCCCGGCTATTTGATATGCCAGGGGTCGAAGGCGGAGGAAAAAGGCACTTTACAGGCTCAAAATAGAGAGTGCGGTCTACAAAAAGTTATTTTGGACCTCCTATCGCACGTTTGCGCCGCCTGTCCTCGGAGAAGGGACTCCTTGATGGAAATAGCCCTTGGGTGATTGTACGAACCCGAACTTCAAAGAGTCCAAGGCCAGCCATTGAGCCACCTGTGGAGGGAAACAAGAAAAAGGAAGAAGAAATAAAAAATAGTTAGAAAAAAGAGAAGGTTATGGGAGTGCTTTCAGGTCCGTCCGTATTGTGCTTTTGCCAGTGCCCAGGGTATTTTAAGTGCGTAGTTATGTATGCCCATTACAGATTGTCCGGGTATATGCTGTGGATGGCAGAAGCCGAACTGCTATTCCTGTATGGGATTTGAACGGTCATGTTGAATGGAGACCGGTGGCTTAATGGCCGACGAGGTATGCAATTTAATGCCCCCGCTGTGTAGTTCGGCCGAGATAGCCGTACCGTGATCCTCTGCATGGAGAGAGCACTCCATGCGTTCCCCTGTAGGGGACTGTGTCATGTGTACCATGTTCATTGTCTTTACTTTGGGGGGAAACTGCTTCCGACCCCCGGTGTTTGGTTGGCGAGTTTCGTTGTCGTCGCCGTCGCCGGGCGGCTTCTTCCCCTTGTATTCGGTGTTTAACTTGCTGGCCTGTTTGAAGACCCAGCAACTTCTATTGGTGTGGTTAGCTGCTTTATTGGGGTGGCCATGAATCTGGTAGGGCCTATCCAATATCTTATCCAAATTGGATAGTCCGTCTCTGTTTGCCTGGAATGGCTTCTTCCGTTGACCGGGTTTGGGGCCGCTGAATCCGGCGTTGACCGTCCCATTACTATTGCCACGTTTGTGCTTATTGCGTCGTGGTTTCCCGTTGCCGTCTCAAACTTCAGAAGTGCCCGGGTCACTGGCGTTATTGCTTCTATGAGCGAGCCAACTGTCTTCTCCCGTGCAAAAGCGGGTCATCAGAGCGGTAAGGGATGACATGGATTTTGGTTTTTCCTAACTGAGGTGGCGGGCGAGCCACTCGTCCCGAGCACTGTGTTTAAAGGCCGCTAGGGCTTCCGCGTCCGGACAGTCTATGATTTGGTTCTTTTTAACTAAGAAACTAGTCCAGAGCTTCCTGGCTGACTCTCCTGGCTGCTGGATGATGTGACTTAAGTCATCAGCGTCTGGTGGCCGGATATATGTACCTTGGAAGTTGTCGCGGAAGGCGTCTTCCAGATCTTCCCAGCTGCCAATAGAGTTTTCAGGCAGACTGTTTAACCAGTACCTTGCTGGTCCTTTGAGTTTTAGTGGGAGGTATTTGATGGCATGAAGGTCGTCTCCTCGAGCCATATGAATATGGAGAAGAAAATCCTCGATCCATACCGTGGGATCAGTTGTTCCATCATATGATTCGATATTCATGGGTTTAAACCCTGCTGGGAATTCATGCTCCATTACTTCGTCAGTGAAGCAGAGTGGGTGTGCAGCGCCTCTATATTGGGCCACGTCGCAACGTAGCTTAGATGGAGTCCGTCTGCGGTTTTTGACCGAGGCGTGACTAGACTTGTCCCGTCCGAATAGGTAGCCGACGTTGCGTGTCAAGGAACGTCCTCGCGATCCGTAGATCGATCTGGTATGTCTTGCTCTATTGTCCAGGTCCTGCCGAGGGTCGTATGTATCACCCCGAGCTGTTTTATCTCTATTTTTTCTTTGGGGTGAGGCGGACTGCTGTTCGGCTTGAGCTGTCGCTTTATCCCGACTTCATGGTGGTCGGTTAGTTGGATTGTCCCGACCGCGTGGTACAGGCTCCGGCGCTTCCTTATCGAACTGAGGTAGCAACCTGTGTTGCGGGTAGCCATTGGTTGTGCGCCTGGGGCCGTATTCTTCGGCCACTAGGATATCTGTCCATCTATCATTGAGCAAGTCTTGGTTAGATTGAAGCTGGTGCTGTTTCTTTTTCAGGCTCCTTGCTGTGGCTAATAGCCGGCGTTTAAAGCACTCCTGCTTGAGAGGTTCCTCAGGAACAATGAAATCCTCGCTGCCGAGGCTCTCCTCATCCTCGGAGAGCGGAAGATAATTACTGTCCTCTGAGTCTTCGTGTATGGCCTGTTTGTCAAGGCTATCATGTCCGTCCTCCTGTTCATCTTGTTCGGATGTTGCCCCAACAGGGGCTTCATTGTCTTCGGCATCGTCCGGGGTGTTGTTTTCTCTGGTGCCGGTATTGCTGTCTTTTGCGCGATGTGACTTAGTGTGGCGCCGCTAACGCTGGCGCCTGGGCTGTGTCTCCGGGGGTTTATCCTCAACTAGATCTTCTTTGTCATCGTCGTTAGTTTCTTTAGGTGTATCCACCATATGTACGTCGTATGAAGAAGTGACCATCCAACGTCCAGTAAATGGCGGGTTTTGGCCCTGCTCCTCATCGGCATCGTCGTCTATACCATCGAAGTCTTCAGAGCCGTAATTGAACATGTCGGTTAAGTCCTCGACAGTGGCTATGGAGTGGGTGGCGGGTGGGGAACAAGATTCTCCATCATTAGCCCCTAGTTCGAACCGAACATAGTTCGGTTGTGAGTCCCCCGCCAAGGATAGGTTCTTTAATGAGTTTAGCACATCACCCAAAGGAGAGTGCTGGAAGATGTCTGCGGTGCTGAATTCAAAGATCAATAAACGATCAAGTTTGGCATTCACGGGCTCACATGGTTCGAACTTATGACCGGAGATGAGTCCGAAGCTCCGGTGGCACAGGTATCGTGTGATATTAAGTCTATGTGCGGCTCCAACACCGGGGAATCTGTGGCCTCTGTGGCAGGGTTGAGCCTCCCGTCCTTGGATAGCACAGTCTGCTCTGGATCTAAGGCCAGAGCAGTTACAGGAGTTGTCTCCTGGATGCAGTCCGATGACAGATTTAGGTCATGTCTCTTGGGGTGACCAGGAGTGGTATCCGCGGTCTCGAATCCGGCGAAGATCAAGTCTCCACGGATGTCCGCAACGTAGTTCAAGCTCCCGAATCTGACCTGGTGGCCAGGGGCATAGCTTTCGATCTACTCCAGATGGCCAAACGAATTGGCCCATAGTGCGAAGAAGCCGAACACAAAGATTTGTCTCGGGAGGAAAGTTTCTCCTTGGACATCGTCATTATTGATGGTTGAAGGGGCCATCAAACCTTTTGTCGACAACACAGTGGAACTCTATATGAAAGCACCAATGTAGGTGTCAGAACCAACGGATCTCGGGTAGGGGGTCCCGAACTGTGCATTTAAGGTCGATGGTAACAGGAGACAGGGGACACGATGTTTTACCCAGGTTCAGATCCTCTCTATGGAGGTAATACCCTACGTCCTGCTTGATTGATCTTGATGAATATGAGTATTACAAGAGTTGATCTACCACGAGATCATAATGGCTAAACCCTAGAGGTCTAGCTTGTATGGCTATGATAATGTGCTTCCTCCGGACTAAGTCCTCCGGTTTATATAGACACCGGGAGGATCTAGGGTTACACAAGGTCGGTTACAAAGAAAGGAATCCACATATTTGGTCGCCAAGCTTGCCTTCCACGCCAAGGAGAGTCCTATCCGGATATGGGTGCAGTCTTTGGTCTTTGTATCTTCACAGCCCATCAGTCCGGCCCATGGCTAACAGGCCAGACGCCCGAGGACCCCTTAGTCTAGGACTCCCTCACTCATCAGTCTTAATTTAAACAGTTAGGTTTTAAATGAAACTTTGGGAATGGATTGAGTTGGGTTTGCGAACTCATCCTATGCTATACTGTAGTGGTAGATAATATCTTTTATTCTAGGAAAAACTAGCTTTATGCAAAAACAAAACTTAGAGCTTTCCACCAGCCAAATTGCATGTACAAATAGGTTCATTATTCTTATGATGTGATTTGCCAGTACATTCAATGTACTGACCTACAGGGCTGCAATGTCTTATGTTGCAGGAATTTCTACGACGGGTAAGAGTTACGTTGTAGGGTTACGGTCTACAGTCAACTTGCCGTTGGCGTTGATGGGACTCCACACCCGTTTGTTTGTTTCCGCTGAGACTTATGAGGTATATATCAGTTTTATGTTATTTATACAACTGATTGCACTTTGGTATATACATCGATGTACTGTGTGTGCTAGCATACTGATCCAGGGATGGCACGGATACACAGAGGCTTGACCATTTAAGGTCAGGTTGCTACATAGATGGTATCAGAGCACACGTTGACTGTAGGACGTGACCCTAGAAACTGGAAAGCCCTTAGGAAAGGATTTATCTAAAACTTTATTTTCAAAAGATCGTTTACCTCTCTTATTTTCTGAGCTTTATCAAATCTTTCCTTTTGCCTCAAATAGTTAGACAATACCCTTTTCCCTTTGACCACACGGAGGATCAACTGATGAGACCACTCCGACAAGGATAAGATATCGGACAACTAAGGACCACTTCAGAGTAATTAAAGAGGATTTCATCAAGCATTAGAAGAGTTGAAGCTACAACAGTTAAAGACTCGAAGAGTTTGAAGACACTGAAGAATTCAAAGATTTATATGACCTTTAGAAGACCAAACCCTTGTTGTATACTCACGTTAGATGCGATGATTTGTGAGCTATCATATTTTGTGTGTGTTTTCCGACAGCAACAAATAAAACTTATTTTCAAAACTATATTGTTTGTATTGTGTGTATCTATCTCTATCCCTCTTATCTCATCCCAAAACCCTTGGACCTAATAGATGATGAATGAAGATGGACTTGTATTCTCTAGACCGGTCACTCACATGGAGGCAGAGCTATGGATTCAAAACATGGAGAATCACTTCGGGAGCAATTTGGTTGCAAGGAAGTATGAGGTTCAATACGATCTTCAGTACTTTACAAAAAGTGCTGCAACCTGGTGGAAAATGCATCAAGCCATACAAGGATGCAATGGAGAAAAAACTTGGGAGGAATTGAAGAAGACTCTGTTGGGATCCCGTCTTATCTGGAAGCACGGTGATAACCCCAAGAAAAAAACTTGTGCCTGCAAAATATGTGGAGAAATAGGACACACCCATGAAGAACACAAGGATGGATGCCATCATTGTGAAGGAAATCGCCAAGCTAAAGAATGCCCAACAATGTAGGTTACTTGTTTCTTGTGTGGAGGAACTACGCACTACCCTGCCTAGTGTCATATTTATCCCAAGGTACAAGAAATTACCAAGTAGCAGAAGGAAGAAGTGAAAGAAGCCCTCGGGGAAAGTTTAAGAGAACCGGTGATAAAAGAAGATGTCGACGACCCTGATGGTGAAGGCCTAATTAGATTTTACTCCAATGCCTGCTATTCATGTGGAGATGAAGGACATTTTTTGCAGTATTGCATGAAGGAAAGCCAAGAGTATCTGGGAGACTTCCCGATAGAAGAAGTGGAGTTTGATCCACAAGAGATAGAAGAATTGATCAGAACAAAGAAGTTGAGGAAGAGAAAGAGCATGTATCCCCTTAACAACCCAGTTTCTGCAAAGAAGGACCGGAGTCAAATCACTTGTTACAGATGCAAGGATTTAGGTCATTATGCTAGCAAATGCCCAACAAGGAATCCAACAACCCAAGGAGCCAAGATGACCACCAGGAAGCCCCTAGATTTGTCTGAAGTCATTTGTTTACACTGCAAAGGAGTAGGACATTTTGACAGAGAATGTTCAGACCGAGGAAAGCTTGAGCAGAGTAGTTGAGATCTTGATATTGGAATAAAGCATGTAATAAATGTGGAACATACTTTTATTTTCATTGGGGATGTTGAGTTGATTTATGGAATGGGAATTGTAATAGTTCGTGAAGCAATAAAAGTTGGTATGTTTGGAATCTCATATGAGGTGTCATGAGTTGTTTGTTCATTGTGAGTGCCTCTCTCACTATGTCACCCAGACATAAACCTTGAACCCATGGACAAGCTGACCCAAACCTTTCCCAAAAAACAACCACATTTCACCCAAGGAAATACATAAAGTATCCTGAGTACCCCTTCTATCTTATATCTGCAGATGACAACCCTATACGAGTCTTTTCTCATGGGCTCGGAAACGATCATGACCCTAACTAGTGATCAGGATTACCCAAAGATCCCAAGGACATGATGAAGCATATTCATCTTAAAGGAAATGCAGTCTACAAGGGTTATCCTTTCATGGAGAATGGGGTTGAACTTTGGTACGTTGAGGTACACCTCCACCGTGTGATGGGAGTTTGCCCAAATACTATGGGACAATACTTTTTCACTTCTCGAGTACCACGAGCAACATTCTTCGACTCTATTCGTGAAGCTTCTATGGAAGCCATACGTCAGATTGGAGAAATACTTGAAGCAAGACTCTGTCACACTCAAGAATACATGAGAGAGGTGCATGTAGAGATGATGGAGATGAAGCTCATGGCCACCATGATGAAGAAAAAGGTCGATGCTTTCAGGGACCATATTGTACAGTTCCAGTGGGACTTAAGCATCTTCATGGAGGGCAAATGAATAAAGATGGAGAAGTAATGCTTGAACATACCAAACTATGTGGATGGCAGCTTTTGTAATAGATTACTTTTGAAATACGAGTTTCGAGTAGTGGTTAAGGATATAATAAAGGATTTGATATGAAGAGAATATGAACTATGGATGAACCAGTGCATTTTTTGGCGATACTTGCCTGTGTGAAGACTTGACCAATGGAAAAGAAAATGTATTCCATAGTGTGGAGTTTGGAGAAATGAGTTGGAGTTTGGTTTTAGTTCTGATGGTTACCCCCAAGAGTATGAAGGAATGAAGTACTATTGGATTTAAATGAGATGTAATGATGGAATATAGAACAATAGTAGCTCCAAGGATGAGTTAAAGATATACAAGTGTTGAAGTGGGCCCATAACCCAGAGGACCCAGGATTTGATAAGGAAACAAGTACAATCTTGTTGAAGAAAAGAATTCTAGAAGAAGCTGTGATTTCATCAGCAGACGTTTCATAGGAGGTTACGTAAAACAGAGAGTTGTGAAGAAACGATAGAGGTTTTGTTTGGCTTGCAGAACCGATGGTTTTACCCGAACCCAGATCATGGAGAAGAGAAGTTCTGCAATGCTTGTGAGGATGCCCAAGTGTTAGAATACGTGATTCACTATCTGCGTATGTGGTAATGATTCCTGTACGGGATGACTTGGCCCCCATACCGGAGACTTCTATCATGAGCTATCATATGTTGATAGAAAATCAGAGAGCCTTAAAACCCTAGAAGAGTGTCGACAAGACAAGCCAAAAACCTTAGAATGGCAGGACGATGGAAACCCTATATAGGCACCCATTGCCAATCGTAGGTTATAAGGTGAGATTCAACCGGACCCAATTCCTGCAGGAGAACCAGTAATTGTCGACCACCATGAGATTTTTGATAGTTGTTTAGCATTGGCGACAGACCTGTCAGCTAAGAAGCCCCAGTCTCGGAAGGATCCTATTTTGATGCAAGGACTCCAGACTTTGAGGAAACGGCCATGCCCTTACCGGAAGAGCACAATTGGAGTTATCCCGAAGAATATGAGAAGACCGACACCGTCAACCCAAAGGATGGAGTACATGAGTTTTGTTGGAATCGTGATCATGCTTCTAAGGGTGGTAGCACCCCATACCTTGTGTTGATGAATGGATTTTCAAGGAACCCCCCCAAACCTAACCTTCTTTCTAGCCTCTCCGAATCTTGAGGACGAGATTCATTTTAAGGGTAGTAGTTTGTAACATCCCAAAATTCTAAATTTTGGAATGTTATACTAAATAAATTATTATGATTGTTTGTTTGATTTTTGTGTGAAATTGAGTGGAATTTGAAATTTATTTTTGAAAGTTGCATCAGAGGGAATGAAAGGACTTTCCCAGACTTTCACCTTTACATTTTGATCTCCCTCAATTCAAATTCATTTCATCACCAAAACCCTAGAGTGAAGATAACATGACTTCTTCCATTTAAACAAAATAAAAGAGGTTTGAAAATGATTTGAATTCCATTTGAAACATTTCTAATTTAGAAACTTCAAGCAACTCAATGAGTTCATAAAATGACTTCTTCAAATTTGAAGAAAGAGAGTTGGGAGTTTCAAAGAAATAATTTGGAGGTCACTTTGAGGTTATTTGAAACTCATTTTTTCCATTTGAAGTTGTTTGAAATTCCAAATTCAAATCCAATTGGGAGTTATTTGGGTTTATATTCAAATTATACTTTTCCTAAAAATAAATAAACGGAAATAAGGGTAAAATGATTCCCTTCAATAGAAAATTAGGTGAAGATAATTTTGAAATCATTTTGCTATTCTAAAAATGATTTTTTATTGATTTTAAATGCAATAGTAGCACAATTTGACTTTTATGAATTTTTTTGGAATTTAGTTGAACTTGAAAAGTAGTTCATCTTATTGAGGGTATTTTCTGAACATTTTGGTATACAATATGTCTATATAATTTTTTAGTTATTTTCCTCTGTTGAAGTTTTTCTTTCTGTAAAAACAAAAAAAACGCGCTGCCTGGACCGAAATCGCGTTCGGCCCAGGAGCGCAGCACACCAGCCTGTCGATGGCCGAATTCGGCCCAAGGCCCAGGCCGCCCACACCCGAGCGCCTCGCACGCCGCTGCCGCTGCCAGGAGGGGCCCGCTCACCACGCCTTCGTCCCCAACCTCCCGCACGGGATAAGCTCGTAGCTCGAGCTTCCGAACCCGCCGACCGACTTCTTTGCTCGGATAGACATTATCCCTCGCTCCCGAGCCCTCTCTCCGCGCCTATAATAAGCCGTCAACCCCTCTCTCTGTTCTGCCAATCCGTTCGTCCCCACGTCCCTCGCATCGCTCACCGTAGCCACTTGGATCTCGCCGGAGCCGCGCTATTTCGCTGGAGGAGTTCGTTGCCCGTGAGCCACCCTGGCCTCCACCGCCTACTTCTTTTGTTGCCCGAGTCCACGGGCGTCAATTTGACACCTTCTTGTGCCCTCTAGGTTGCCGGAGCCGAAGCCCGAGCGCGCCGCGCCCCGCCGGAGCACCGGCCGCCGCTGCCTCCCTCCGCTCGTCGTTGGCCACCCCGCCGACCGCACCAGCACGCCGCCCACGCCGCGCCCGACCTCCCCAACACCTCCGCCGCTGCCAGAACCCACCGTAGCCGCCGCCCGTCCTCCGTCGACGCCGCGTCACCCCTATACATCGTCGTCGTCGTGGTAAGCGAGCCGCTCTCCTCGTTCATTTAGTTTTTTATTTGATTTATAGTATTAGATTGGTTAACCCGGTTTTAATTAAACCGTATGGTTTTGATTAAAACCAATTGTTGGTTTTTTTAGTTAGCCACCGCATTGTGTTTTTCTTAGTTAGCGGCCGTTCGCTGTATAAGTCCCGCAGCGGACAACTTCCACCCTATAGAAGTCTGCCACGCGGCCAGGGGCCTGCTCATAGTTATTTCTTTTTCTGTTTAGTGCCTGAGTTTTACAAATTGGTCCCTGAACTTCGGATAGCCGTATCTTTTTAACCGTAGATCTAAACTCGATGAAACCAGCGACAAATTCTTCGTCATAATTAGATCTATCTAGTGGTATCATATTTGTAAACTTTTGTCTGATTCAAATTTCATCTTTATTCGGATTTGAATTCGAACTTCAATTGGCCACATCTTCTAAACCGTAGCTCCGATTAAGTTGATTCTTTTTGCACTTTGTCACCGTAGCCAAACCCTATCACCTAGACATTTCTCAAAATATTTTCACACACTTAGGATCTGTCCATAGTAGTTTTACTCGTATGCCTTGTATGCACTATGCTTCACATCACAAATTCTGAACCCCATGCCTATGTTGTGTAGCACCTAGAATATTTTGTGATAGTTAAGTGTGTTGTATGTTCATTTGGTTTTTTGCGACTTTTTGCTTTGCATGTTCTTCGTCGTTCTCTGAAATGATTGCTTATGTGAGTGCAATGTTTGACTTTATCGTTTTTCATCGGAGAGTGATGAATAGTTCTATTAAGTAAAATTCCGAGAGCGATATAATCTTCATCAACTATTACCAGGCAAGTTCACATTTGACCATTCTTCCAATTACCTATGTTTTATTTATGCACTTAGTCCTTTGCGGTAGGATTGTATGGTAGGAATCTTATGCCAAATGGCTAATCTTTTACCTAGTAGTTCATTTGAGGTAGGTTTGAACTATACAACCTTTTCACCATCGTGTAAGTTTGTTTCTGTTTTGCTAGACATGGATTTGAAAGTGTTCATGGCGAGCCTTGAGTGACAAAGTAGTAATCAGGACCAAGACTTAAATGAACTACCTAGGCGGAAACTTGGTTTGAATGGTGGCGAAGTATAGTGGGGCACGCATGGGAAATCCATGGTGGTGCACCACTAGTGGTCCGTCTGCCCAGGCTCAAAGGGATCAAACGTATTTTCATGTCTAGAAGCTTACGTGTGCAGCCACAGGCCAATATGGGCTTTGGCTTAGTTGAGTAGATAGTATGACCTCTTCCGGGATAAGCTAGCAGATGTAGAATGAGTAGGTGTACTGGGCTATCCGTGGGATAAGGGGGAATACTTTCAAAAGACTATGTCTCGATCATCCTGTTCTCAAACGCCAGGCAGTGCGAGAACTTCAAGGGAGGCGCTCGAGTCTTGTGGGGAAAAGTGTGTAAACCTCTGCAGAGTGTTAAAACCTAATCGATTAGCCGTGTCCCCGGTTACAGACAACTTGAGCATCTAGTAGTGGAAATGTCGGGATATCTCATCACTCTTAATTTAAACAGTTGGGTTTTAAATGAAAATTTGATTGAGTTGGGTTTGCCAACTCATCCTATGATATACTGTAGTGGTAGAATAATATCTTTTATTCTTGGAAAAACTAGCTTTATGCAAAAACTAAACTTAGAGCTTTCCACCAGCCAAATTGCATGTACACATAGGTTCATTATTCTTATGATGAGACTTGCCAGTACATTCAATGTATTGACCTATAGGGATGCAACGTCTTATGTTGCGGGAATTTCTATGACGGGTAAGAGTTACGTTGTAGGGTTACGGTCCACACTCAACTTGTCATTGGCGTTGGTGGGACTCCACACCCGTTCGTTCGTTTCCGCTGAGACTTATGAGGTATATATCTGTTTTACATTATTTATATATGTGATTGCACTTTGATTTATACATCGATGTACTGTGTGTGCCAGCATATTGATCCAAGGATGGCACGAATACACAGAGGCTTGACCGTTTGAGGTCGGTTCGCTACACCCGGTGAGCCTGCGCACCGTACGGCTGGCAGGCCTACAAAAGTTTCACATAGCAACTCGCATGCCTCCCGATGACACTACACAGCAAGCACACCTCCGTCAATTCACACACCTGCACGCATGCCTCCCGGTCTACGTGCGCAGCGAACTGGTCGCATGCGTCCTGTCAACCCACGCTTGCTCGCACGACACACGGGCCGCACGGCGGCATGTATATTGCTTTTCTATTTCGATGATTAATGCTACATCTTTATTGCTTAACCGAAGCATGTCACGTATCCATTGCTGGTCTAACGCTCACGGTTCGAATAAATAATCTGTTTGGGATATTGGTTCCCAATTATTAATAATCTCCCGTTTGAAATTAGATAAAGATTATACATCAAAACTGGTCTCAAATTTGACAAAAAAAAGTAGAATGCCACTTTGTATTGGTGTCCATATGACAACACGATAAGTTTCATGAACTTCAAATAAGTTTTGGATGTACTAGGATTTAAAAATCAAGATTCTCAATGTTTGAAATTTGTTGCACGGGGAGTAAACATGCACCCAATGGGACACATGTGTTTTTGCAATCCATTTAGGTGCACTGTCACGTGTGCATGTAGCTCAAATTTGTTTTTTGCACATTATACCCGTAGAAAATCAATCAATTAATATATTAAAACGCCTTAATGATCTCTCTTTTTTTAGAAATTAAAACGTCCCTCCTTTGGTAACATATGTTCACCGCGGGATAATTAATTTAACATGCATTGTAGTTGCGGTGGATTCACGGTGTGTGTGTGGGTGTGTGTGTCTGGGGGTGGCGGGTGGCTTGCAGTACACTATGAGTTGTGAGCCACCATGTGGGTTGGCCGTTTTGTTAGGCGGGCCGGTGCCACATCAGAGTCGTGAATTCGTTATTTAAAACATTACACAACCCTTTCATACATACATGTTTTGGCCACATGTAGCTAATGGTTATCCTACACGACACTCGATACTCACATGTGACGCTTTCTATGGGCACGCGAGGTCGTCGTCCATCACTTTGATGAACAACCGGCAGTGAGGTTAATTACCAGCAAGGTAGAATCTTTTTTGTTTGTGTTGTGGTGGTATATAGTACGCGTCGAAGAGGTGGGAGGGGACTAGCATATATACTATACGTACGCATCCGTGAACAAGTACACCTCACTCAGTGTCGGGACTTTTTGGTTTCCGAGGCACGTGCCACATCAAAATTGTGAAAATGGCTATTCAAACATCACACAACTCCTCGTTCGGCCACATGCATGCATCCGGTGGTTATCCTAGCTAGGACACTTACGTGTGACTCTTCCATCTGTGGGCCCACGAGGCCATCATCGATGCATGCAAGCATCACTTTGACCTACATCGGGACAGGTTAATTAATTTCACCATCGATGAGGATTCTTTTTTGGTTGTACGTATTACGGTAGGAGCATATAGTATGCGTCGAAGAGGGGGGAAGGGGACCATCATATGTAGTACGCTTCATCAACCTCACTCTGTGTGGGTGCATGGTTTACGGTTTGTGAGGTATGTGGCACATCAAACTTGTGCATTTTGGGTATTCAACATATATATGTTTGGCCCACATGAAAAGCGATGGTGGTTGCCCTCTCGCACCCACTTAAGCGGTTATCAGTGATATCGATGCTTCCCATCTGTGGGCCCGCTTGGTCCATCAGTACTTTTTGCCTGACAACGAGAGAGGTTAATTTGACTTAGAAGGCGATTTTTTTGCTTGTAATACATTATATATAGGTCATGCTCTGGGATGACATGCATGATACAGTTTGAGCACACACACATGCATGTGTACGCATGAATCCCTCCCATCGAGTCAAAGTGGCTAGTACAATGACACATCATGAACCGATCTTGCTCTGTGTGGGGAGTGTACGATTTTGACGCACGTGCCACATCAATGTTGTGAAATGGTATTCAAACATGCATGCATGCATCACCTCCATACATATGCATGTAGTTGTTGCCTTCGAACGTTACACTCCCTCGCGTGGTTATCGGCAACAAACCTATATATTCGTGGGCCCGCGTGGACATCCATGATCACCTTGATCGAAAACAAGTTAGGTTACCATGGCGGATTCTTCATGGGAAAACTTTGTTTTTGCCACTCTAGTTTTTACCAACTTTGTTTATGCCACTCTAGAATTTGACATCTCACTTTTGCCACTCTTAGCTTTTGACAATACATCACAAATGCCATTCCGTGGCAAAAACGATAATTTTTCATTTCACGTTTGCCACTCTTAGCTTTTGACATGTATCACAATTGCCACTCTAAATTTTTTTTGCTTTTGCCACGGAATGGCAAAAGTGATATATTGTCAAAAGCTAAGAGTGGCAAAAGTGAAATGTCAAATTCTAGAATGGCATAAGGAAAGTTGGCAAAAACTAGAGTGGCAAAAACAAAGTTTTCCCATTCTTCATTTAGTTCGTGTTATCGTAGTATAGGTCATGGTGAGATTCAGACCTAATTAAGTTTGAGCGCATATACTATGAACGCATGTATGCATGAATCCCTCTCGTTGGCTTGAAGTGTGGTGTAACATACATATGCATCGTCAACCTAACCCTCACTCAGTGTGGGGATTTCTAGTTCGAAATCACGGTGCCACATCGAAGTTGTTCCATTGTGTACTAAAAAATACACCTCTCCATACATATGTTTGGGCCACACGCATGTAGTGGTTGTCTTCGGGGACTAGCTACTTGCATGATTATTAGTGAGCTAGGCCATCTCCAGGGTCACATGGATGGCCATCACTTTGACCAACAACAAGACAGATGTTGTAAAACCAAGGTGGATTATGCTAGGTCCGTTTATGATCAATCTTGGTGAGATATGCCTCTCTGGCCCGCCGACTGAAAGTGTGTGTGTGGGGGGGGGCTGCTACTTCGCACTTTGCTAGGTGAACCTCGGTTGGGGGGGCATGCATTCATAGCTTAGGATTCCCTTCGTGCCGACACGAGGGAGGGGGGCCCCTAGCTACTTCGCACTTTGCTAGGTGAACCTCTGAAAGCACAAGTGCTCCCTAGGTGGTTTTGATAATTGATGACAACATATCTCTTGTTGGACTAACACTTCTATCTAGCATGTTTCAGATAAGTTCAACAATGGAGTGGCATGGACTAAAGGTTGTGGGAACTCCTTCAAGATGCTAAGGTCAAGGGATTGGCTAAAACTTCAAGCTCAAGACTCTTCATTTTATATTTTAGTGATCCAAGATCACATTGAGTCTTTAGGAAAAGCCAATACTATCAAGGAGCGATGAGGTGTTGCTTAATGAGCCTCTTGCTTCATGTGCTTAATGATATGCTCCAACATCCTCAACTACTTTCCCATATCCACATATGACCTAAACCCTAAGCCAAACTCGGTCCTACCGATTCTTCCTACCCGGCGCCACCGAGTTTCACTTGTCATAAGCCACTGCCAAACCCTAATCAGTTCGGTCTCACCGATGGGATCTCGGTCTCACCGAGATGGGCTTGCAAACTCTCTGTTACCCATTGCAATATTCTCGGTCCCACCGAGATATGCAATCGGTCCCACCGAGTTTGCTTGACCAAATCTCAGTTTCACTTATTACCCAAATCGGTCCCACCGAGTTTGAGTAATCGGTCAAACCGAGTTTTGGATTTACCCTAACCCTAGCACATCGGTCCCACCAAGTTGATCCAGTCGGTCCCACCAAAATCACTAACGGTCACTAGGTTTTCATTTTCGGTCCGACCGAGTTTATTGATTCGGTCCCACCGAGATTGGAAAACTGTGTAACGGTTGGATTTTGTGTGGAGGCTATATATACCCCTCCACATCCTTCTCATTCAGAGAGAGAGCCATCAGAACACACACATCATTCCAACTCATATGTTCTAAGAAAGAACCACCTACTCATGTGTTGAGACCAAGACATTCCATTCCTACCATATGAATCTTGATCTCTAGCCTTCCCAAGTTGCTTTCCAATCAAATCTTCTTTCAACCAAATCCAAATCCTATGAGAGAGAGTTGAGTGTTGGGGAGACTATCATTTGAAGCACAAGAGCAAGGAGTTCATTACCTACACACCATTTGTTACTTCTTGGAGAGTGGTGTCTCCTAGATTGGCTAGGTGTCACTTGGGAGCCTCCGACAAGATTGTGGAGTTGAACCAAGGAGTTTGTAAGGGCAAGGAGATCGCCTACTTCGTGAAGATCTACCGCTAGTGAGGCAAGTCCTGTGTGGGCGATGGCCATGGTGGGATAGACAAGGTTGCTTCTTCGTGGACCCTTTGTGGGTGGTTGCTTCTTCGTGGACCCTTCGTGGGTGGAGCCCTGTGTGGACTCGCGCAACCGTTACCCTTTGTGGGTGGAGCCCTGTGTGGACTCGCGCAACCGTTACCCTTTGTGGGTTGAAGTCTCCATCAACGTGGATGTAGGATAGCACCACCTATCCGAACCACGGGAAAAACATCCGTGTCTCCAATTGCGTTTGAATTCTACAAACCCTTCCCTTTACATTCTTGCAAGTTGCATGCTTTACTTTCCGCTGCCAATATACTCTTTGCATGCTTGCTTGAATTGTGTGATGATTGCTTGACTTGTCCTACAATAGCTAAAATCTGCCAAGAACTAAAATTGGGAAAAGGTTAAGTTTTTATTTGGTCAAGTAGTCTAATCACCCCCCCTCTAGACATACTTTTGATCCTACAAGTGGTATCAGAGCCTTGGTCTCCATTTGCTTTGATCTCCATAGCTTTTGGTGGTCATAGCCTTGGTTTCACAACCTAAGAGAGTATGGCGTCTAGCGAGGGAAATTATCACCGTAGAGGTCCTTACTTTGATGGTACTAATTTTGCTAGTTGGACGCATAAAATGAAAATGCATATTCTTGGACATAACCCCGCCGTTTGGGCTATTGTGTGTGTTGGTTTGCAAGGTGACTTCTTTGATGGGAAAGAACCAAACCGTGAAGCTACTGCGGATGAGTTGAAGATGTTGCAATACAATGCTCAAGCTTGTGATATTCTCTTCAACGGATTATGCCCCGAAGAATTCAACAAAATCAGCCGTCTTGAGAATGCAAAGGAAATTTGGGACACTTTGATTGATATGCACGAAGGTACCGACTCCATCAAGGAATCCAAGTTGGATGTTCTTCAAAGTCAACTTGACAAGTTCAAAATGAAGGATGGTGAAGGTGTCGCTGAAATGTACTCTAGGCTTGCTCTCATCACAAATGAGATTGCCGGCTTAGGAAGTGAAGAGATGACCGATAGATTCATCATCAAGAAGATTCTAAGAGCCTTGGATGGAAAATATGATACCGTGTGCACATTGATCCAAATGATGCCCAATTACAAAGATCTCAAGCCAACGGAGGTGATTGGAAGAATTGTTGCTCATGAGATGTCACTTAAGGATAAAGAGGAACTTGACAACAAATCAAGTGGTGCCTACAAAGCCTCATGTGAAGCCCCCACATCATCAAGTGAGAAACAAGACTTCAATGAAGAATTGAGCTTAATGGTGAAGAACTTCAACAAGTTCTACAAGAGTAGAAGCAAAGATAGAAGCTTCAAGTCAAGGTCCTACAATGACAAAAGATCTTCTAGTTGAGAGCGAAACTGCTATAGCTGTGGAAGACCCGGACACTATTCCAATGAGTGTACGGCTCCCTACAAGAGAAGAGAAGATTCTCCAAAAAGAAGAAGCAAAGAATCACCACCAAGAGAGAGAAGGAGTAGAGATGATCGTTATGAACGAAGATACTCACGGAGAAGCAAGGATTCAGAAAGGAAGGAAAAATCATCAAGGAGCTACACAAAACGAAGACATCAAGCTCATGTTGGTGAATGGGTATCCGGCTCCGACTCCGACAGCCACTCCGAGAGAAGTTATCACTCCGACTCTGAAGATACTCAAGATGAAGGTGTTGCCGGTCTAGCACTTGTGTCAACCAACTCCTACGACATATTTGACTCACCAAATGAAGGAATTGGAAGATGCTTCATGGCCAAAGGTCCTAAGGTAACACACCCCGAGTATGTTGATTTCAATAGTGATGAAGATGACTCGTTAGGTGATGATTTGCTTGTTGACAACTCTAGTGATGAATACTATGATGAAAAGTCAATTAATCATGCTAATCAAGATAAAACGAATGACAATGATAAGGAGAAGATTGAGGCTCTAACTAAAGAACTAAACACTCTTAAATTAGCTCATGAAACTATCTTCAAAGATCATCGAGAACTTTTAAGAGCTCATGAGAAATTACGCTTTGAAAAGCTCAATCTTGAGCAAGAGCATGAGTTCTTAAAGGAAATCAATGATGATCTCCGCAAGAAAAGTTCTTCTTACATTGCCAAGCATTTACTCTTATCCACTTACATGCCTCAAGTCAAGTCTAGTAACAAGAACAAGAAAGATTCTTTCTCTAGCAGTAACAATGATCATGCTAAATCCAATATTGTTGCTTATAGTAGTTCTCTTGATTCCACTAATGATTCTCTTAGCCAAGTTACACTTGAGCAAGAAAATAGCTTATTGAAGGGAATTATAGAGAAAGGAGTGTACAAAAGCCTTGCCGGGAGCAAGCAATTCGAGGAAATTGTGCGCAAGCAAGGAATGCACCGGAAGAATCAAGGTGTTGGTTTTGAAAGAAAGTTCAATGCCAATGGAGTTGAGTGGGAAGAAGATCAATACCCCAAGACAAAGTTTGTTCCTCAACAAGAGAAGTATGACACTTCTTTCAAAGGGACACAAGCTCAAGATGATCTTCCACCACAAGACTACAAGCAAAAAGGCAAGGACAAGCTTCAAGAGGAAATTGATGCATTTGAAGAAGCTCCTAAGACCTTAGTCAAGTGGATTCCCAAGACTACTTCAAGTTCCACTTCATCAAGTACGACTACAACTCCAAGGATTCCCATCAAGATGATGTGGATCCAAAAGAAGAAGAACTAGAGAGTTCTTGAGGGTGACTCCGCCAACATACTTCACTCTTATCATTTTGGCAAGAACAAGTGCAATCAACCTCCACATCTTGCACTAGTTCAAGGAGTCACAAACCTTCTTGTTGGTAAGACAAGGGACAAGGTAACCTAACAGTTTTCATGGACATCATCTTGTGTGTGCATCACTCTATGTCTATGGATATCCTTGTTTGTTCCTTGTGGGACTAACCCATGTAGGTATTGAGAGTGCAATTCACTCAAATGGATAGCTCCAAGTGATCTACATCAACATTGAGCATCCACATCTTCAACATCTACATGAAGTCATCATCGACAAAACCCGAGGTTAGTTCATCCCTCTAAAGGGGGGTATCACATCTAGGGGGAGCTTTACTCTAAGACTTGAGCTAAAGCAACTCTAAAGATGTGAACACAACAATGCTTTATGTAAAAGTGGTAACCCCACTTGAGCTTAAACGATGAGTAGGACCTATGATCAAGTGTTCTCACTTGACTCCTAAGTCAATATACTCATATATAGATGACCTTGTCATCGCAAATTGCTTGATAGATGCTAGAATTGGTTGCGCATGCCTTGTCACATATTTCATTTGCCATCTTATTGTGTGAGCATGCTGGTTGCATATTTTACTCATTCGAGGACATCCACTTGTTGTTTTGATTGTTTGGTTTTATTTCCTTTTGCCAAGTTGATGGACAAGAATGCCTAAGAATCTCCTCTAGCTATCTATGCTTTTCTCGTCTCAAACTCTATTCATGCTACATCACAAAATTTGATCAAGTCAGATTCGAACCACTCTGTGTGAGGAGCGCTCGGAGTCCCCGATTCGTCATAGACTTAAACTTCCAAAACCTCTTTATGATTCTCGGTCTGACCGATACCCCACTTTCAGTCCTACCGAGATCATTAAGTTGATCTAGGTTTTCGATCTCGGTGCAACCGATTTGAACCTTTCGGTCACACCGAGTTTCAGTAACTGCTTGCAGTTATGAATCTCGGTGCCACCGAGTTGTTCCACTCGGTCACACCGACAGGGTCGGGCTATATATAGTCACGGGCAAAAATTTGGAAATTTCTCCGAACCCCTTCGCCCGCGCGATAGCCTGCTCTGCCAACTTGGTCTCCGGATCGTCTCCTCGCCGCCAGCCGCCTCCAGTCACTGGTCTCCGTCGCCGTCAATGGGAATTTTACCCCACCGTTGCCGCCGTAGCGAGTCTCCGCCGAACTAGGGTATGGACTCGATCTTTGTGCTATTCTCCAATCTGGTTCTTAGCACATTGTGATCATCATGATTCTTGCCATGATTGAAACACTCCTATCCAGTCAATGCGCTCGTAGATTAGGTTTGATTCAAAAAATTTAGGGTTAGGTTTCCGCCGAAACCATCTCGGACCCACCAAGTTGAAAAACTCGGTCCCACCGATTTGGCTTATGCCATTGCACAAGTGAGACTCGGTCTGACCGAGAATTACTTATCGGTGTGACCGATTTTGGAACTCTGTGAAATCCTAGCAGTCTCGGTGCCACCGAACTGTGACTCAGTCTGACCGAGTTCACTAGTTTAGGTGCCAAAACTGCTTCGGTATCACCAAGTTTAAAAATCGGTAGATCCGAGATGATTTCAGTGGGAAACTAAAACTAAGTTTTTGGATCATTCTTTTGCAAAAATCTCTGCATTTTGTGATGCTCATCTTTTCTACCTCATCTATAAACTATTCACAGGGTCAGCAGTCAGAGTTTGCATCATGTCTGATCAAAGTGACAGCCAGAACTTGTCAGAGCAGCAAGTGCACATGAGTGAGGGCACTAGTCCCTCCAGCTCTTCAGATGAAGGCAGCAGAAGTACCCCTAGCAATTTGCCAAAAGCTGCCACTAGACAGAGGAAGAAGAGAACTTCAGATTCTGAAGATGAAGATTATGTGGCAGAAGAAGAGGCCACATCAAAGAGAGTTGAGCCAGCACATGGCACAAAGCCAGGCTTAAAGATCAAAAGGCCAGCAGGTAGGCAGCCTATGTCAAAGGCTAGAGCTTCAACTGAAAAGCCTGCACCCAAAGAGCCAGTTGCTGCTGAAGGCAAGAAGAGGAAGGAAAGGGTCAAGAAGACCATAGCCAGAGTGCTTGGAAAGGCTTCCATCATGGAAGAGGAAGAGGAAGAAGAGGTTGCTGCACCAGCACCTAAGGCACCTAAGCTTATGGGTGATGCTATCAGGACAGGGGCTGCTACATATAAGCCCAAAGAAGCACCCAAAGCTGCCTCCAAGCCCAAGTCTGCACCAAAGAGGAATACAAGGAGCATACCTGCTGCTGAGAAGAACAAGGCCCCAGTGCCTGAAGCTGCTGAAGAAGAGGATGAAGAGCACGTTCTGAGAAAACTCAAGCCCAAGATCCCAGACCACAATGATGCTCATCCTGTGGCTGAGGACATGAAGCTCAGGAGAGACTCAGGGCTGAGGAAATGGAGAGAAGCAGATCCATATGCTTCAAGGAGGAGGACTGCTGTTGACTACAGATTTCACACCAAGGAACAGCAGGACTTCTATGAGACAGTGCTGCTAGATAAGAAGCCCATAGTTTGTGACATGATATGGGTTGACTGGCAATACATCAAGGACAACAAAGAGTACTACCCTGGAGTATATGACAGCTTTAGTGCTTGTGGAGTTGCAGACTTTGTTGGGCAGAAGCTCACAAAGTGGAACGAGGAGCTTATCATGCAATTCTACTCCACAGCACACTTCTACCCAGATGGAAGGATCACATGGATGTCTGAAGGTACGAGGTACCAATCCACAGTTGCTGAATGGGCTCAGCTGATTAATGCCCCAGAGGAGCAAGTAGATGATTTGGACATTTATACCAAGAAGAAGATGGATCATAACTCTATGTCCAACATGTACAAGGAAATTCCAAACGAGGCACTTGAGACTTTCAAGTTTGGGTCTGTGCATTACCTTCTGTCAGGGCTGCCAACAATCAATTGGATACTGAGGCACACCTTGTTGCCCAAGTCTGGAGATCACAAGATGATCAGAGGCCATGCAATCAACTTGCTACATGTATTTGATGTACCTTAGAAATTCAAGGTCATGAGCCTCATAGTAGAGACTATCAAGAGGACTGCAGCAGATCAGAAGAGGAGCTGTGGTTATGCCCCTCAAATTCAGGAGCTCATTAACTCCAAGATGGGCACGGGCATATACTTGTTGGACAAGGAACACTTTCCCATCCGTCCAGATTTTGAGGACAGTCAAGTTGTGATGACTGAAAATGAACCATCATCTGCCCAAGCACAAGCAAAGAAGGAGAAGGCATGGAAGGAGAAAGCTGCCAAGATGCCAACTCAAGAGGAGGCATCTGAGTATTTCTTGAAAACTAAACAAGAGCAGCTTGGTTACCTGATTGCATCCACCCCGCGGATTGAGAAAGGACTAGCCACCCTAACTCAGAACCAGGCAAGCTTAGAGAGGATCATGGAACAAAAGTTCTATGACTTGGATGTCAAGGTGACAGAGATTCAGACTGTAGTGGAGCAGCTCCAGGATGACATGCAGGAGAGGAGAGGCAGGACTACAACTGATGCCTTTGCCAGAGTGCCACGAGGTCCGAGGTTGTCTGCCGTGCCAGTTGCTGACACCAGAGCCACCACTTCTGCACCAGCTACAGCCTCAGTTCCACCAGCTCCAGCATCTAGTTCAGCTCCAACTCCAGCGTCTACTTCAGCGTCTACAGAAGCCTTCGTCCTTGGAGTGATCCGGACTCCACCACCACCTGAAGATCAAGCCTGAGCGTTGACTTAGCACTATGCATTTTCTAGGAACTTTTTGGTAACTTGTTGCCAAAGGGGGAGAAAAATGTATAGATCATAGGCTTCGAGAGAGAGAGCGTGTTGCTTTTTTCTCTCTTGCTTTATTTGGTGTTTTTTCGAACTTTATTTGCTTTTGAGTGCTTGAGATACTATGTCATTATCTGTGAGACATTGATGATCATGTGTTTGATCATAAGCTACACTTAATGTTTGCTTAATGCTATTATCTTATCTATCTTATGTGATCATTCACTATTCTTGGTGATGAGTGCATGTATTTCATTCTTATCATTTTAAGCGCTCCACCAAGATGTATGTGACATGGAAGAGTAACCCATGACTCTAACTCCTTGTGCATTTGCAGTCCAAAGCAAATTTTTAAATATGCACAAATTTAGGGGGAGCTCTTACTTATCACATACTTCTCAAAGCGACGATATATCTCATGCTTATTATCATTTGTCGAAGCTTTGATCTATATGTTGTCATCAATTACCAAAAAGGGGGAGATTTAAAGTGCAACTATCCCTAGGTGGTTTTGGTAATTCATAAGAACATATAGCTCATTGAGCTAATTCTATTCCAAGATGATTATTTCAGGAAAGCTCAATGATTGGCATGGCATGGATGTGAAAGTGGAATCCTCAAAATGCGAAGGATAAAGGATTGGCTCAAGCTCAAAAGCTAAAGACTCTTCATTTTATACTTTAGTGATCCAAGATCACATTGAGTCTTTAGGAAAAGCCAATACTATCAAGGAGGGATGAGGTGTTGCTTAATGAGCCTCTTGCTTCATGTGCTTAGTGATATGCTCCAAAACCCTCAACTACTTTCCCATATCCACGTATGACCTAAACCCTAAGCCAAACTCGGTCCTACCGATTCTTCCTATCCGGCGCCACTGAGTTTCACTTGTCATAAGCCACTGCCAAACCCTAGCAATTCGGTTCTACCGATAGGGATCTCGGTCTCACCGAGATGGGATTGCAAAATCTCTGTTTCCCTTTCGTAACTTTTCGGTCTCACCGAAAGAGCGAATCGGTCCCACCGAGATTGCAATGTAAATTCAGTGTTTCCTTTTTGTAACTTTTCGGTCTCACCGAAAGAGCAAATCGGTCCCACCGAGTTTGCCTGACCAACTCTCTCGTTAGCTACTTACCAAATTCGGTCTCACCGAGTTTGTGTAATCGGTCTCACCGAGATTACGTTATGCCCAAACCCTAACCATATCGGTCCTACCGAGTTGCATGTCAGTCCCACCGAAAATCTCTAATGGTCACTAGGTTTACATTTTCGGTCCGACTGAGTTTGTTGATTCGGTCCCATCGAGATTGGAAAACTATGTGTAACGGTTGGATTTTGTGTGGAGGCTATATATACCCCTCCACCTCCTCTTCATTCGTGGAGAGAGCCATCAGAACACATACACAATTCCAACTCATATGTTCTGAGAGAGAACCACCTACTCATGTGTCGAGACCAAGATATTCCATTCCTACCATATGAATCTTGATCTCTAGCCTTCCCAAGTTGCTTTCCACTCAAATCTTCTTTCCACAAAATCCAAATCCTATGAGAGAGAGTTGAGTGTTGGGGATACTATCATTTGAAGCACAAGAGCAAGGAGTTCATTACCTACACACCATTTGTTACTTCTTGGAGAGTGGTGTCTCCTAGATTGGCTAGGTGTCACTTGGGAGCCTCCGACAAGATTGTGGAGTTGAACCAAGGAGTTTGTAAGGGCAAGGAGATCGCCTACCTCGTGAAGATCTACCGCTAGTGAGGCAAGTCCTTCGTGGGCGATGGCCATGGTGGGATAGACAAGGTTGCTTCTTCGTGGCCCCTTTGTGGGTGGTTGCTTCTTCGTGGACCCTTCGTGGGTGGAGCCCTCCGTGGACTCGCGCAACCGTTACCCTTCGTGGGTGGAGCCCTCCGTGGACTCGCGCAACCGTTACCCTTCGTGGGTTGAAGTCTCCATCAACGTGGATGTAGGATAGCACCACCTATCCGAACCACGGGAAAAACATCCGTGTCTCCAATTGCGTTTGAATTCTCCAAACCCTTCCCTTTACATTCTTGCAAGTTGCATGCTTTACTTTCCGCTGCCAATATACTCTTTGCATGCTTGCTTGAATTGTGTGATGATTGCTTGACTTGTCCTACAACAGCTAAAATCTGCCAAGAACTAAAATTGGGAAAAGGTTAAGTTTTTATTTGGTCAAGTAGTCTAATCACCCCCCCTCTAGACATAATTCGATCCTACACATGCACTACGGCTGCTAACTCCAAATCATGCGTAAGCATAATTCAACTCATGGGGCTTAAGCTGTCTTGAGGCATATGAAACAACTCTCCCTTCCTGCATAAGCACTGCTCCAAGTCCTCGACGTGAAGCGTCGCAGTACACCTCATAATCCTTGGTCTGGTCTGGCACAATCAATACTGGTGAAGTAACCAAGCGTTTCTTCAACTCCTAGAAAGTAGCCTCACACTCCACGGTCCATATGAACTTGGTATCCTTTTTCAACAACTCCGTCATAGGCTTTGCAATCTTTGACAAATTCTCAATGAATCTCCGGTAGTATCCTGCGAGTCTAAGGAAACTCCGGATCTCTCCAACTGTTGTTGGTGCCTCCCACTTGGTCACGGTATCAACTTTAGTGGGATCTACTGATATACCTTCTCCGGATATAACGTGTCCGAGGAATCCTACTTCCTTCAACCAAAACTCACATTTACTGAACTTGGCATACAACTGATGTTCTCTGAGCTTCTCAAGTACCAATCGCAAATGCTCCTTATGCTCCTCTTCACTTTTCGAGTAACCAGAATATAATCAATGAACACCACGACGAACTTATCCAAGAACTGTCTTAGGTATATCCTGTTCTCGAATCTTGAACTGGTGGTATCCTGATCGCAGATCGATCTTGAAAATACCTTAGCTCCTTACAATCGATCAAACAGATCATTGATCATTGGTAGTGGGTACTTGTTCTTGATGGTTACTTCATTCAATCCTCGATAATCAACAACCATCCTTAATGATCCATCCATTTTTTCTCCACTAGAAGTACTGGCGATCCCCAAGGCGAAGAACTTGGGCGAATATATCCTTTATCTAGTAACTCCTTAATCTACCTTCTTAATCTCCACCAAATCCTTTGCATGCATCCTGTATGGTCTCTTTGATATTGGCCCTGTGCCTGTATAGCTCAATCAAAACTCAATATCTCTATCCGGTGCAATGCTGGCAACTCTTCTGAAAATACTTCAGGGAAACCCTTACCCTGGTACTTCCTTCGCACAAACTCTGTTAAACAATTTACTTGAGTCCCTTTTGGCACATGTCGGATACATACTTGATCCTTCTCCCTTCTGGGGTGGTAAGCAAAATTGTCTTACTGGCGCAATCGATGTTTCCTCCATACATCGACAGCCAATCCATACCCAGAATTACATCCAATCCTTGTGATTCCAAATGATTAATCTGAGGGAAACACATGCCTACCTATACTCAATGGCACTTGAAAACATCCTTGACTGGCCATATACTCCGCTCCTGGTGAGCTTACTAGCATAGGTGTTCTAAGAACCTTAGTGGGCAGTTATACTTATCCACAAATCCCCTTGATATGTATGAATGCGATGCACCAGTATCAAAAAGAACGAGTGCAGTAAATGACTTAACCAAAAACTTACCGATTACTGCATCCGGCTGCTCTTCAACCTCCTCCACGTTAACGTGGTTCACCTTGTCCCCTGTTGAAAGGGTTCGGCTTCTTCCGAGCTTCCATTGCCATTCTGGCCTTCAGGACATTCATTGGCATAATGTCCGGTCTTCTGGCACTTAAAGCAAGTGACTTGGCTCAGCTTTCTTGGCTGGGGTTGATGGGTTGGTACGGTTTCTGGCCGTTGCTTCCTCCATTGCCATTACCATTCTTGGTGCGGTTGTGATTGTGGCGAGCTACCTCCTCCATGGGTATGCTGAAAAGTCCTCCCGATCTAGGGGTAAAACGTGGCTTCTGCTGAGCTCCAGAATTGTACTTCCCTTTTCCATACTTCCTCTTGCGGTTCACAATTTGCTGCTGCTTGCCTTCAATCATTAGAGCACGGTATACCAACTCCATGTAGTTGTTGAAGGTTGCTACCATCAACTCCATGCTCAACTCATCATTCAGTCCTTCCAGAAACTTCTCCTGCTTAGCTGCATCCGTAGCAACGTCATCTGGGCATAACGTGCTAATTTACTAAAGTCCTCCACATAATGTAGGATCTAGAAGTAGATGTGTCTAGAGGGGGGTGATTAGACACTTAATGCTAAAGTTGCAATTTTTAAGCTTTTTCGGTTTAAGTGGAGTTTAGGCACAATTTCAACACACACAATACATATCAAGCAAGCATGCAAAGAGTATATGAGCAGCGGAATGTAAAGCATGCAACTTGCAAGAATGTAAAGGGAAGGGTTTGGAGAATCAAACGCAATTGGAGACACGGATGTTTTTTCCGTGGTTCGGATAGGTGGTGCTATCCTACATCCACGTTGATGGAGACTTCAACCCACGAAGGGTAACGGTTGCGCGAGTCCACACAGGGCTCCACCCAAGGGCAACGGTTGCGCGAGTCCACACAGGGCTCCAGCCACGAAGGGTCCACGAAAGAAGCAACCACCCACAAAGGGTCCACGAAGAAGCAACCTTGTCTATCCCACCATGGCCATCGCCCACACAGGACTTGCCTCACTAGCGGTAGATCTTCACGAAGTAGGCGATCTCCTTGCCCTTACAAACTCCTTGGTTCAACTCCACAATCTTGTCGGAGGCTCCCAAGTGACACCTAGCCAATCTAGGAGACACCACTCTCCAAGAAGTAACAAATGGTGTGTAGGTAATGAACTCCTTGCTCTTGTGCTTCAAATGATAGTCTCCCCAACACTCAACTCTCTCTCATAGGATTTGGATTTTGTGGAAAGAAGATTTGAGTTGAAAGCAACTTGGGAAGGCTAGAGATCAAGATTCATATGGTAGGAATGGAATATCTTGGTCTCGACACATGAGTAGGTGGTTCTCTCTCAGAACATATGAGTTGGAATTGTGTATGTGTTCTGATGGCTCTCTCCACGAATGAAGAGGAGGTGGAGGGGTATATATAGCCTCCACACAAAATCCAACCGTTACACACAGTTTTCCAATCTCGGTGGGACCAAATCAACAAACTCGGTCGGACCGAAAATGTAAACCTAGTGACCGTTAGAGATTTTCGGTGGGACTGACATGCAACTCGGTAGGACCGATATGGTTAGGGTTTGGGCATAACGTAATCTCGGTGAGACCGATTACACAAACTCGGTGAGACCGAATTTGGTAATTAGCTAACCAGAGAGTTGGTCAGGCAAACTCGGTGGGACCGATTTGCTCTTTCGGTGAGACCGAAAAGTTACAAAAAGGAAACACTGAATTTACATTGCAATCTCGGTGGGACCTATTCGCTCTTTCGGTGAGACCGAAAAGTTAAGGAAGGGAAATAGAGAGTTTGCAATCCCATCTCGGTGAGACCGAGATCCCTATCGGTAGAACCGAATTGCTAGGGTTTGGCAGTGGCTTATGACAAGTGAAACTCGGTGGCGCCGGATAGGAAGAATCGGTAGGACCGAGTTTGGCTTAGGGTTTAGGTCATATGTGGATATGGGAAAGTAGTTGAGGGTTTTGGAGCATATCACTAAGCACATGAAGTAAGAGGCTCATTAAGCAACACCTCATCCCTCCTTGATAGTATTGGCTTTTCCTAAAGACTCAATGTGATCTTGGATCACTAAAATATAAAATGAAGAGTCTTGAGCTTTTGAGCTTGAGCCAATCCTTTGTCCTTAGCATTTTGAGGGTTCCACTTTCACATCCATGCCATGCCAATCATTGAGCTTTCCCGAAATAATCATCTTGGAATAGCATTAGCTCAATGAGCTATATGTTGTTATGAATTACCAAAACCACCTAGGGATAGTTGCACTTTCAGATGCTTATGTGAAAAAAACTTCAACCTGATAAGCTCGAACCCAAATCGGAGAAATGCACCTTCATAGGATACCCAAAGGAAACTGTTAGGTACACCTTCTATCACAGATCCGAAGGCAAGATACTCGTTGCTAAAAATGGATCCTTTCTAGAGAAGGAGTTTCTCTCGAAAGAAGTGAGTGGGAGGAAAGTAGAACTTGATGAGGTAATTGTACCTTCTCCCGAATTGGAAAGTAGTTCATCACAGAAATTAGTTCCAGTGATACCTACATCAATTAGTGAGGAAGTTAATGATGATGATCATGAGACTTCAGATCAAGTTACTACCGAACCTCGTAGGTCAACCAGAGTGTGTTCCGCACCAGAGTGGTACAGTAACCCTGTTCCTGAAGTCATGTTACTAGACCATGACGAACCTACGAACTATGAGGAAGCTATGATGAGCCAAGATTCCGCAAAATGGCTTGAGGCCATGAAATCTAAGATGGGATCCATGTATGAGAATAAAGTGTGAACTTTGGTGGACTTTCCCGATGAACAGAAAGCCATAGAGAATAAATGGATCTTCAAGAAGAAGACTGGCGCTGACGGTAATGTTACTTTCTACAAAGCTCGACTTGTTGCGAAAGGTTTTCGACAAGTTCAAGGAGTTGACTACGATGAGACTTTCTCACCCGTAGCGATGCTTAAGTCTGTCCGAATCATGTTAGCAATTGCCGCATTTTATGATTATGAAATTTGGCAAATGGATGTCAAAACCGCATTCCTTAATGGATTTCTTAAAGAAGAGTTGTATATGATGCAACCAGAAGGTTTTGTCGATCCTAAGGGTCCTAACAAAGTGTGCAAGCTCCAACGATCCATTTATGGACTGGTGCAAGCATCTCGGAGTTGGAATATACGCTTTGATAGTGTGATCAAAGCATATGGTTTTATACAGACTTTTGGAGAAGCTTGTATTTACAAGAAAGTGAGTGGGAGCTCTATAGCATTTCTAATATTATATGTGGATGACATATTGTTGATTGGAAATAATACAAAATTTCTGGATAGCATAAAAGGATACTTGAATAAGAATTTTTCAATGAAAGACCTCGGTGAAGCTGCTTATATAATGGGCATCAAGATCTATAGAGATAGATCAAGACGCTTAATTGGACTTTCACAAAGCAGATACCTTCATAAAGTTTTGAAGAAGTTCAGAATGGACCAGTCAATGAAAGGGTTCTTGCCCGTGTTACAAGGTGTGAAGTTGAGTCAGACTCAATGCCCGACCACTGCAGAAGATAGAGAGAAAATGAAAGTCATTACCTATGCCTCAGCCATAGGTTCTATCATGCAATGCTATGTACCAGACCTGACGTGTGCCTTGCTATAAGTTTAGCAGGGAGGTGCCAAAGTAATCTAGGAGTGGATCACTAGACAGCGGTCAAGAACATCCTGAAATACCTGAAAAGGACTAAGGATATGTTTCTCATTTATGGAGGTGACAAAGAGCATGTCGTACATGGTTACATCGATGCAAGCTTTGACACTGATCCAGATGACTCTAAGTTGCAAATCGGATACGTATTTATATTGAATGGTGGAGCTATCAGTTGGTGCAGTTCCAAGCAGAGCGTCGTGGCGGGATCTACTTGTGAAGTGGAGTACATAGCTGCTTCAGAAGCAACAAATGAAGGAGTCTGGATGAAGGCGTTCATATTCGATCTAGCTGTAATACCTAGTGCATCAGTGAAAGTGCAACTATCCCTGGGTGGTTTTGGTAATTACTAACAACATATAGCTCATTGAACTAATACTATTTGAAGATGATCATTTCAGGATTATTGGCATGGCATGAATTAGGAATGTGGACCCCTCAAAATGCTAAGGACGCATATTGGCTCAAGCTGAAGACTCTACATTTTACTTTTAGTGATCCAAGATCTCATTGAGTCCATAGGAAAAGCCAATACTATTAAAAGGGATGAGGTGTTTCTTAATGGCTTGCTTGCTCAAAATGCTTAGTGTTATGCTCCAAAAACCCTCAACCACTTTCTCATATCCACACATGTCCCAAACCAAAAAGTCAAACTCAGCCCCACCAAAATGTTCTATCCAGCGCCACCGAGTTCTCTTGACATAGCCACTGCCACAAACCCTAGTCACTTTGGTCTCACCGATAGGGATCTCAGTCTCACCAAGATGGGATTGCAAACTCTATGTTTCCCTTCGAAACATTTTGGTCCAACCGAGCACCTCCTTGAGGTCATTTATCTCATGCAACAGCTCCTATTGCCGAGTCTTGAAGCGCCCCCTCCTGCAGTGCTAAATTATCATTGTAGTCCTTGGCAAGTGCCTTGCGGTTCTGCTCGATCTTCGAGTTAGCGTCCTAATGGGTCCTCTTCTCCTTGGCCGCCAGGTTGGTGTTGGCTTTCTCCATGCGATGGGTGTATGAAGCCAGGGCCACGGTCACGTCGCGGTCCAGCATTTCCAACCGCTCACGCTCCAGGCTCTGCTCAGATGATGACAAAGTACGCTCGTACTCAAGGGCCCAGAGATCTGCCTCGCTCGACGCCAAGGCTACATCATGGGCAGAGAGGGCGTCTCTTTGCGCTCGGAATTGCTGCTCCAAGACTGCATTTGAAGACAAAAGCTCCTACTCGCGAGCCTCTGTGGTCTCATGCCGCCGGTCCACTACGTTGGCCTCATAGGATTTCTTTGCCGTAGTGGCGGACCCCTTGGCCTTCGAGCGCGAGGACTCATGCTGCAGGTGGCTAAGCTTCACCACGACTTCGAGTTGCCGCCACCCGCTCGCCAGCTGCAGGTGCTTGTCTGCAAATCATGCGTCCATGTCGTGAAGCTCTGCTTCGCGCTGGCTCAGTATGCCTTTCGCGTTCTACATGAGATGGTGCCTGATAGCAGCCCGGCCGCTCGCAAGCACCAAGGGCCAACCAGGGTTAAGCCCAATGCTTCCGCCCGCTATCGTGCCACGAGAGGGCTCGCGCATGCTTGTCGGAGGCCGGAAGCTAGCTGGCACCCCGTCCATCCCTTCTACGTAGAGTGGCGCCCCATGGGCTCGACGCCTCCCCACAAGCAGCTGCCAGCCCTCGGCTGCCTCGAGCGTTGAAGTGGGCAGGCTTAAAGGTCAACGACTTCACATGGGCCTGATTGGTGTTGGCTGAGGGCGCCCGGGAGGTGGAGGAGCCGCTCATGAGAGGTCCCCCCAAGAGAACTGCTATCGCCCCACACCCCTTACCTCCGGTGAGTGGTGGGGAGGCCCCCCGTCGCGTCGGAGCAGTCGTAGTAGTTTGGGGAACCATGCCCTCACCGCGCCCCACAACCACGACAGTCGGTGAATAGGCGGCCGCTCGGCTTAGGGGCTCCTTGACCTTCCCACCTAAAAATGACCTGTGGGAAGAGAAGGCTTAGGGATGCCCGCCGCGCATTGGGCAAAAAGGGGGAAGTGCTTAGTTGTCCGCTGTGACCCATTTCCTCTTCTTCAAGGTCCTCTACAGCATGCCGGAGCCACCTTCTGGTCGGATCATTCTCCGAGGGTCGTGCGACCCGGGGACCGGCGCCCCGAGGCCCTACGGGTCGCCTGGCCAGCTCGTGATAGTGGCCCCGCCCCCTCGTGGGGTGGCGCTGCCGACGCTTGCCTATGGAAGGGGAAGTTGCAGGGTGACTCGAGGAGATGGGTTGCCCCCACCACCCGACGGGGCGGCCGGGGGTGTCGCGCTTGTGAAGCTCTCTGGCCCTGGGACTACCAGGAACTGGTCATCCCAAGGCCCCTCGTGACCTTCAGGGAGAAACCCCCTGAAAGTGCTAGTGATCGACTAGAGGGGGGGTGAATAGGAGATTTTTATGAAAGTCTTCAAAACATGGAAATTTCGAAGACAAACGGTAGAAATAAACCTATTACCATGCAGCGGACGGTAGACTACACTAAGCAAGCCATAGGCAGTATTCAATGAAATGAAAGCACAAAGACCAATAGCAGCTAGGCAGTATAGATCAGGATGGAAGATAGTATGAAGCCAATCAGAACAAGCAGTCACACAGTGAAGACAAATAGATAATGCAAACAGGCAATGACTTCATAAGGACCAATCTACAAATAAAGAGATGGGAAGGATAGAACCAGTGGCTCGTTGAAGACAATGATTTGTTGGACCAGTTCCAGTTGCTGTGACAACTGTACGTCTGGTTAGGGAGGCTGAGATTCAACTCAGAAGACCGTGTCTTCACCTTATTCCCCTTGAGCTAAGGACACCCAGTCCTTGCCCAATTACTCTGGTAAGTCTTCAAGGTAGACTTCCAAACCTTCACAGACTTCGTTCACCGGCGATCCACAATGACTCTTGGATGCTCAAAACACGACGCCTAACCGGCTGGAGGATTCACAATCCTCAAGTGTAATAAGTCTTCAGATCACATAGACAAGAAGACTTAAGTGATGCCTAACACTCTTTGGCTCTGGGTGTTTAGGGCTTTGTCCTCGCAAGGATTTCTCTCTCAAAGGCTTCGAGGTGGGTTGCTCTCCAACGACAAAAGCCGTGCACTAACTCTGAGCAGCCAACCAATTTATGGTGTAGGGGGTGGGATATTTATAGCCACTAGGCAACCCGACCCGATTTGTCCGAAATGACCCTGGGTCACTAAGGAACTGACACGTGTTCCAACGGTCAGATTTCAAACACACACGGGAACTTTACTTGAGCCACAAGCAAAGCTGACTTATCCAGCTCTGGATAAGATTTGCTCTCATTGTCTTCGCTCGAAGACATAGGATTTTGGTTAAGCATCACTTCATTCATTCTGACTGGTTTACTTGGACCCCACTTAACAGTACGGTGGTTCCTATGACTCAACAAAGAAAAGAACGATGAAACAACTAAGTCTTCGCGCTCCATAGTCTTCACGCGATGTCTTCTCTTGTCATAGTCTTCAATGTGAATGTCTTCACATACCACCTTTGACTTCAATGTCTTCATACATTTTTAGGGGTCATCTCTGTTAGGAAAACCGAATCAATGAGGGACTTCTACCTGTGTTATCCTGCAATTCTCACAAACAAATTAGTCCCTCAACCAGGTTTGTCGTCAATACTCCAAAACCAACTATGGGTGGCACTAGATGCACTTACAATCTCCCCCTTTTTTGGTGATTGATAACAAACTGGTTGAAGTTTTCAACGGGGATAGAAATATGTGAAATTGTAAAGGATTTAAGTATTGTCTTCGTAAGTAGCAGAAAGGCTCCCCCTGAAGATGTGCATATAAGTATTTTGCTTTTGAATGCAAATGCACATGGCAGGTTGTACTTGCGGAGCTCCTCTTCTACATATGAAGACAGTTCATCATGCATGAAATGATATAATGAATATAATGACATGCATAATGAAAAATGGATGTCTGCAAAATGACTTCATGCGAAATTTATCGTCGCACATGCAGAATTTATCATCGCATCACATAGTGTCAAAAAAGGTAGCAGACGACCATCAAGTTTAAGTGTTACAACTCAAAACGAACCAAATGTTTCAAAAGCAAGAGTTGTAAGCACTTGGCAAAAGTAGAAAAAAGTAAAGCAACCACCCATATGGACCCGCTTGAAGACTATCAACTCATATGCTTCTCCCCCTTTTGTCAGTAAGGACCAAAAAGGTTTGAAGACATAGAGCTTCTACTCGTTCCCATGAGGTGCAGGCGAAGCAGCAGGGTCGTCATTGAGGTCCGGTGGTGCAGAAAAACTTGGTGCAATGTCGAGACGCGCTGAAGGTGGGGGTGGTGAAGTGGCATCATCTTGATCATCGATAACTTTGGGATTCACCATGGCAGCTGAGGAAGAATAGTCAGAGTCTTCAAGGGAGGGAGTCCGACGTAAGTGAGCATTCCTTGGAGGAGTGGAGTCAAACTTGAATCTTTCTGTGAAGCCATCGTCTTGAAGATCTTCTTCAGCAGTGATCAAAGTCAAACTCTTCCAAGACCTCCGACAGGTTTCATGTGTAACAAAGGCATTCTTGGTGGCAGGATTGCGAATGCGATTGACGTCCACCAAGAGGCTTTGCATATGACGCTTAAGCCAGTCAAGATGCTTATCCCGTTTCTAATGTAGCGCGACAAGAAGCTCTCGGTCATTGAGAACACGAGATCGCTTCCGAGGCCTTTGGGCAATGGTGCTTCTAGTGGCGTCAGTTTGGGCGCGAGGGGCACGTGTGTTACCAGCCAAGAGATAAACACGAGAGACTGCCTGAACTCCTTCAATGGGCTGGGTGAAGCTTTGACGATCAACATTGTGAAGATAAATCGGATCCTTAGCAGGCTCTTGGTAAATAGCTTCAACAGACAGATCAACCTCTGGCAAGAATACAAGATGATTACATGCAGACGGCTGATAGTTGAAGGCAGAGTGAAGCTTGATAAGACATATACCCATGGAGCATAGAACTTCAGACCAAAAATGTCGGAGCCAGATGCAGCCAACTGCCTGATGAAGAAATCTTGAGCATTGAAGCTTATGCCATTGAAGATATAGAAAACCAAAGTCTTCATTGCTCCTTCAAGCTTCGCTGCAGATGAATGTCCTTTGACAGGCCACAGAGACTTTCTGATGATATGATAAATGGTGCAGGGCAGATACTCTAGGTCTTCAACAAAGAATTCAGTTGGGTATTAAGCTTCACGTGGCAAAGGCTTCATCATGCTCAGCATTTGACTCATCTTGGGTTCTGGCTTCTGGAAAATGCTCTCCAAAGCATTCTGGTGTTGTTGACAACCTGGGTCATAGTATTCACCAGGAGTGGGCAGGTCTGTGAGCTCAATGATGTCTTGAGCTTTAGCTTCATGATGAACATCTCTTGTCATCCACTCAAGGATCCAAGTCTTTGGATCCCTGTTGTATCCACGAATGTCGAGGGTAGCATAGAATTGAAGCAGAAGTTCTTCATTCCGGTGTTCCTTTACAGTCACAAAATTAAGCAGACCCGCACCATGGAAGCAGTCAAGGGCTTCTACAAGGCATGGCAGTCTAGCAATGGCTTCACAATCAAGATGCATGTGAGGGAAGATGCGTCCCTGATTGTACAAGATGCATGAATAATAGCTTCGCTGCTGATAACTCCAGAATCAGTCTGAAGAGATTCTTGGCCTTGTGTAGGGGTTCTTGGCACTGTTGAAGAATGTGTTGTGTGCCTTGAATCCATTCAAATTAAATGATCCTGGTGAAGTTGCAGTACCTGGGAACCATGGTAGCCTTGGCTTTGGCTTCTGGACCTGAGGCCTGTGCTCCACGATAGGCAAACTAAGGTCCGGGAGCAGGCGGAGGAACCAGGATTGCCCAGCAGAACGTAACAAGCTGTCCACGATCATATGCTTGCTCGATGGTGTGTGGCCTTGGAGGAGGTACAGGAGGAGAGGCATTGGCTTCAGGCAGCGGATTTGCTTCGGGTGCTGCATTGGCTTCAGGTGCATTCACTTCTGGCACCACAATAGCTTCAGGCACCACATTAGCTTCAGCCATGACAACGTTATTGGCTTCAGTGGTGATGTTGGTGGCTGCCTCAGTATTGGTAACCTCCACTTCAGGAACTGGAGGGTCGGACACGTTCTCCTCGAGAACAACTTCAGGGTTGGACGGGGTGTACCAAAACTTTCTTATTCTCTTGGTTCTTCTTCATGGTCATCGGCTGATGTAGCCGGAATATCTTCAGCTGTTTTGGCTTCAGATTCAGGAATGTTCACAGTAGGAGAGGCTTCAGGAAAGACTTCGTGTGAGACGGATTGGCGCTCTTCTCCTTCAGGAACACTTGACAATGTGACATGTGGCCTTGGTCCTTTGCGAAGCCTGCGAAATGCTGGCGACACCTGTGGAGATGGAGTTGGTTGGGCCTCAAAGTCTTCACTATCAATCACCGGAGTGGTGACCTGTGGTGGGGGAGTGACTGGTGTTTCTTCAGCACGAGGGGATTCTGGAGGGTGATCAGCCCATGAGTCATCCTGAGCAATTGGCGTCAATGGACGACCAATGCTGATGAGTTCGTTGTTCGTGAGAACAGGCGATGATACCAAATTGTGCTCGATCTGAGGAATGACTTCATCATCTTCAACATTGTCGTGAGGACCAATGTCTTCAGCTGTGGTGGGGTCAACAGCTGGATTCTCTTCAGATTCAGGATCCTCTGTGGAAGCAGGCTCATGAACTACCAGACGACGTTCACGATGTTCAGACGCAGGACGAGCAACAGAAATTGGCTCGACAAGAAGGGGCTCTATGGAAGCATCCCGATCTCTCTTCTTTGTTTTCCTTTTCTTGGTTGGGGAAGCATCATCAGTGGTGGCTTTGGTCTTGTGCTTTCTGGCTTCGGCTTCAGCTGCTCTAGTTTTCTTGAATTCTGAAGCCACTGTGGGGGCCTTAGGCTTAGAGCCTGTCATACTGGCCGGGAAGACAATGGGAGGTGCTTCCTGCCTTGATGCTTCTGGTTCGGCCACAACTGGCTTCTTCTTCTTCTTGGCAGCCATCCTGGGGTCGATGCCTGGTCGCCCCAAAGCCTTGCGCTTTTCAGCTTCATTGTAGCCTTGAACACATTTGGCAGCAAGATTCTTCATGCGCTCACGAGAACCTTTTGCTTCTTCTCGTTTCTTGTGGAATGCCTCCTTGAGCTCATGCATCATGACCTTGAAGTTTTGAATGTCTTCAACATTGAGCTTGGCCATGTGCTTCTTGAACTGAGCCTTTTCATAATCGATCTTATGCTTTAGCTCAACAATTTTCTGAGCAAGAGCCAGCTCAGGAGCAATGGCTCCATGGAAGGAGACGCTGAGGCCAATTGGAAGCTGAGGATCATCAAAACTGACATCTGGGCTGTCAACCCACTCATCAATAAACTTGTATAAGATTTCCACATCAAAGAGGGGAAGATCATTGAACATTTTCGCCTCTTTCTTGCTCTTTATCAACAGCTCAAGAGCATCATCGCCAAGATCGTCATCGTTGGATAGATCAATGGCGTCACTCTCGTTTCTCGAAACAGCAGCAGGGGTCAGTGCTTGACCAGTGGGTTGCATGGGCTTTTTCACCTTGGTAGACTTGGAGATGCGTGAGAGATCTTCAGACTACACACTGGCTTCAGGAGATGCAGTGGCCAGAGGCTTCGCCCGTGAGACCTTTGGTGCAGAGGGGGGGGGCTTTGAAGCCTTTGGTTTCTGTTGCTTCACAGGCTTTGGAGGTGCAGGAGCTTCATTAGAATCAGAGTCATCTGCAGAGTGGTCCACGGCTGCCCCTTGAACCTGAATGTGAGTGATGAGACCTTCTAAGTTGTAGAAGGGCCCAATAAGATTGGGTTCAGCTTCGCGTGTGCCATCAGCTCGTGGTGCAGAGGGGCCTGCATTGAAGTCTAATCGCAAAGACTTCTTGTTTTCCTTGGCCGAGTTCTTTGCAGCCTGATGGTTGTGCTTGAACAAATTATCTTCACGACACCATAACAGAGAGGATGGGTCGGCATTAGCAGGCTGAGGTCCACGAATCATGCTGGGGTAGAAGCCTTGAGCAATAGCTTCAGACTTCGACTTGGGCTGAAGACCTTTGTATATTATATCTCCCCAGGGGCCCTTTAAGGCATTCTTCTCAGCATACTCCTTGGTGACGAATCTGTACTTGAACCATTCCTCTGCCCAATGTCTTCGAATCCATTGGATTCGGTTCTTGCGTTCTCCATAGGTTTCTTCTGGATCTGACTTGTATAACTCATAGAGATCTGGTGGCAGGTCCTTAGCAGTGTTTCCACGGCGTTATCTATCGCCCTTCCTGACTGATTTTTGAGTTGTCATGAAGTTTAGACTGAAAGGCTTCAACACTGTCGAAGTCTTTCGTCTATTGGTCAAATAGGAACTGGATTCAGGAGAATTTATGTGACGCTGTAAGAACTCTGCAAATGAATGCAGACTATGAGAACCAAGGGATTCTCCCACAGACATGTACCTTTTGATCAAACTCTTTACCATTGTCGTCGGGACCCAGATGGTGTTTAGCTGGCATTGGCGTTGTGTAACCTTTGCAATCTTGCATTCCAAACTTCTTTAGGCAATCTTTGAGGTATTTCTCTTGAGATATGAAGATGTCGTTGCGTTGCTGTTGTATTTGAAGACCAAGGAAGAACTTCAACTCACCCATCATGGACATCTGATATTGCTCTTACATCATGTATCCAAACTCATCACTGTATTACTGATTAGTGCAGCCGAAGATAATGTCATCCACATATATTTGGCACACAAACAGTTCACCATCATATGTCTTCGTGAAGAGCGTGGGATCCAGGGAACCAGGTTTGAAGCCTTTGCTCTTTAGGAAGTCCTTGAGTGTGTCATACCAAGCACGAGGGGCTTGTTTGAGGCCATACAGTGCCTTGTTGAGCTTATAAACCATGTCAGGATGTTTTGGATCTTCAAAGCCAGGCGGTTGTGCAACATACACTTCTTCTTCAATCTTGCCATTGCAATGGCACTCTTCACATCCATTTGATACAGAAGAATGTTATGATGATTTGCATAGGCCAGCAGTATGCGTATAGCTTCAAGCCTAGCCACAGGAGCAAATGTTTCATTGAAGTCAATTCCTTCAACTTGAGTGTATCCTTGAGCAACGAGACGAGCCTTGTTTCTGACAACTTGACCATGCTCATCTTGCTTGTTGCGATATATCCATTTAGTGCCTATGATATTGTGCTTACGAGGATCAGGATGCTTGACCAGTTCACATACATTATTCAGCTCAAATTGTTGAAGCTCTTCTTGCATAGCTTGAATCCATTCAGGTTCCATGAAGGCTTCATCAACTTTCTTGGGTTCAGATATTGAGACAAATGCGAAGTGCCCACAGAAATTTGCTAGTTGTGTTGCCCTTGAACGAGTGAGTGGACCAAGTGCATTGATGCTATCAATTATTTTCTCAATTTGTACTTCATTTGCAACATGAGGATGAACAAGACAAAGATTTTGCTCTTGCTGATCATTGTCATCGTTAGAAGGATTGTCTTCAGGCTGAGCATTGTCTTCAGGTTGATCAGGTGCAGAGATGATGAGTTCCTCTTCGGGTTGTGCTTCAGACGGTATGATTTCTCCAGTTCCCATAAGCTTGATGGATTCACTGGATGGAACTTCATCTAGCACATTTGGCAGGTGCTCTCTTTGCGAGCCATTAGTCTCATCGAACCGCACATCCACAGTTTCAACCACTTTATAGTGAAAGAGGTTGAAGACTCTGTAGGAGTGCGAATCCTTTCCGTATCCAAGCATAAAACCTTCATGTGCTTTCGGTGCAAATTTTGAAGTGTGATGTGGATCCTTGATCCAGCACCTGGCACCAAATACTCTGAAGTAACTGACATTTGGCTTCTTACCAGTGAGGAGCTCATAGGATGTTTTGTTCAGAAGCTTGTGAAGATAAACACGGTTGATGATATGGCATGCAGTATCAATGGCTTCAGGCCAGAACTTTCTTGGAGTCTTGTATTCATCGAGCATCGTCCGGGCCATATCAATGAGTGTTCTGTTCTTGCGTTCCACGATGCCATTCTGCTGCGGCGTGTACGGAGCTGAGAACTCATGAGTGATGCCCAAAGTATCAAGATAAGTGTCGAGGCCGGTGTTCTTGAATTCAGCCATTGTCACTTCTGATGTGCTTGATCTTGACACCATAGTTGTTCATGGCTCGATTGGTGAAGCGTCTGAAGACATCCTGCACTTCAGTCTTGTAGAGGATTATATGCACCCATGTATATCTTGAATAATCATCAACAATGACGAAGTCATAGAGACAAGCAGTAGTAGTAAGAGTTGAGTAGTGAGTGGGACCGAAGAAGTCCATGTGTAGCAGTTCGAAGGGTTGAGTCATTGTCATGATTGTCTTCGAGGGATGCTTGGCCCTCGTCATCTTTCCAGCTTCGCAGGCACCGCATAAGTGATCCTTCTTGAACTTGACGCCCTTGATGCCTATGATATGCTTCTTCTTTGCAAGAGTCTGCAAATTCCTCATGCCAGCATGCCCTAGCCTCCAATGCTAGAGCCAGCATTCTGAAGCTTTTGCAAGAAGACATACGACAAGCTGGGGTCCTGCTGAGAAATCTACCATGTACAAATCATCTTTCTGATACCCTTCAAAGACTAGAGACTTGTCAGATTCCATTAGAACAAGGCAACGATATTTTCCAAACATCACAATCATGTTTAAATCGCAAAGCATTGAGACAAACATTAAGTTGAAACCAAGGGATTCAACAAGCATCACTTTATCCATGTGCTGATCCCTTGAGATTGCAACTCTACCTAGACCCAATACCTTGCTTTTACCAGTATCAGCAAATGTGATGTGACTCTTGTCAGATGGACGTAAGGTTGATTCCATGAGAAGACTTCGCTTGCCAGTCATGTGATTAGTACATCCAATATCAACAATCCATTCTGAAGCAGCTGGTGTCATACCCTATAGTGCAGTTAGGGGGATAGGCTTCACGAAGAGAATTGTGAAGCATAAACATTTGCCCAGCAAGTGGATTATGAAAGCTTAGATCGAGGTTAGGACTGATAGGGCAAGTAGCAAGCGACTCAGGAACAAAATACATAATAAGACCATTTGGGCATTTGATCTTGCGCCCTACAAGATGTTTAAGGTCCCCAGGAATAGCTTCAGGCGCATTTGATTTTCGGCTGGAGACCCTTCCCTACAAAAAAAGAGTTAAGCTTTCTTAGCCACCCACATCTTCAAGGGTGGCTTTGAAGCAATGAGTCTAAGTGTAACATCTGGGAACTTTGGCTTTGGAGCCCTAGCAAGTAGTCTTGCAGGTGGACAATAGTACTCATAAGAATAAGCAGAGTAGTTCTTGGTCTTATGAACATGGTGGTTTGATGAAACGCGCTCATATTCATAGGCCTGAGTATGGTTTCCCTACAAAACATTTGCGTTAGTGCGACTCAGGTGAGTCCTCTGTCTGTATGAAGCCTTTAGACCATATGAAGCCCGTGGTCTGGGGTTTGTCTTCTTCACTTGTGGTGTCATGACGACATACATAGGAAGATTTTCCAGACACTTTTTCGGCACCCAGACTTTCTTCATAGGTGGCCCATTCCTGTAGTTAGTACCAATATACCTGGCAAACACTTCACCATTCTGATTCATAAACAGTTTATAGTTTGCATCAAAGGATTCATCAATAACAATGGGATTAGCACAAGTGAAGCTAGATAGGGTGGATGGATCCACTGAAGGTTCCTTTGCAGCAACCCATGTGGTTTTGGGGTACTCCTCAGGTTTCCAGTAAGAGCCATCAGCATTCATTTTCCTTTCGAACCCAACACCCTCTTTCCTAGGGTTTCTGTTCAGGATCTGCCTTTTGAGGACATCACATAGTGTCTTATGCCCTTTGAGACTTTTGTACATCCCTGTTTCAAGCAATGTCTTCAACCTAGCATTTCCATCAGTAATAGCAGTGGCATCCTCAGCAGAGGGGTTAGTTACCACATCAACAGTTGAAGATATTTGTAACGCCCTCGATGCGGCTATAGCTCCCACGTGTCGAGGCACGACTTAGAGACATAACAACATTGAAAGCAATGTCGCAAGTTAGGCAATCTTCACAACATCCCATGTAATATAGATAATAAAAGGGAGATACATAGTTGGCTTACACTCACCACGTCAATCAAAGTACATAAATAGCATTACCACATTCAAACACTCATGGCCCGACTACGGTGCCAAAATAAAAGAACAACCCAACATGCGACACGGTCCCGATCACCCCAACTGGGCACCACTACTGATCATCAGGGAAAGACACGTAGTATTGGCGTGAGTCCTCGTCGAACTCCCACTTGAGCTCAAGCGCGTCATCTGGAACGGAATCATCAGGCCCTGCATCTGGTTTTGGAAGTAATCTGTGAGCCACAGGGACTCAGCAATCTCGCACCCTCGCGATCAAGACTATTCAAGCTTATAGGTAAGGCAAGGAAAAATATGTGGAGCTGCAGCAAGCGACTAGCATATCTGGTGGCTATCCTGTTCGCAAAAGAGAGCGAGAAGAGGAGGCAAAGCGCGAGCGAGTAACTAGAAGGCATCCTACGACAAGCATTACTCCAACACCGTGTTCACTTCCCGGACTCCGCCGAGAAGAGACCATCACGGTAACTCACACAGTTGATTCATTTTAATTAAGTTAAGGTTCAAGTTATCTACAACCGTACATTAACAAATTCCCATCTGCCCATAACCGCAGGCACAACTTTCGAAAGTTCAAATCCCTGTAGGGGAGTCCCAACTTAGCCCATGACAAGCTCTCACGGTCAACGAAGGAATAGACCTCCTCCCGAGACGTTCCGATCAGACTCGGTATCCCGGTTCTACAAGACACTTCGACAAGTTAAAACAAATCCAGCAACACCGCCCAAATGTGCCAAAAATCCCGATAGGAGCTGCACATATCTCGTTCTCAGGGCACACTCAGATGAACACTACGTACAACTAAAACCAACCCTCGAGTTGCCCCGAGGTGGCACTACAAGTGGCTCTGTTTGGACCAACACTCAGAGGAGCACTGGCCCGGGGGGGTTTAAATAAAGATGACCCTCGGGCTCCGGAAACCAAAGGGAAAAAGAAGCTAGGTGGAAAATGGTAAAACCAAGGTTGGGCATTGCTGGAAAAGCTTTAATCAAGGCGAACTATCAAGGGGTTCCCATTACCCAACCGCGTAAGGAACGCAAAATCCGGGAACATAACACCGATATGATGGAAACTAGGGCGGAAAGACTGGAACAAAAACACTAGGCGAGAGGCCGAGCCTTCCACCCTTTACGAAGTATATAGATGCATTAAGATAACAAGGCAATATAATGATATCCCAACAAGTAAATAATGTTCCAACAAGGAACAGTCTCCAATCTTCACCTGCAACTAGCAACGCTATAAGAGGGGCTGAGCAAAGCGGTAACATAGCCAATCAACGGTTTGCTAGGACAAGGAGGATTAGAGGTTTGACATGGAAATTTGGGAGGCATGATAAGCAAGTGGTAGGCATCGTAGCATAGGCATAGCAAAAGAGCGAGCATCTAGCAAAGCAAAGATAGTAGTGATTTCGAGGGTATGATCATCTTGCCTGCAAAGTTGTCAGAGTTGACTGGATCCTCGAAAGCAAACTCAACGGGCTCCTCGTTAGCGAACTCGTCTCTCGACTCTACCCAAACAAGACAAACAAGCAACAAGGACACAATCAACCACGTGCAAAGCTCAAACAATATGATGCAAAGATGGTATGCTATGCGGAATGCGATATGTGATGCATATGCAAGATTTGACAAGGAACGAATGAATCTGGCCTCAACATGGAAATCCAAGTGTGCCACTGGAAAGGTGAGGTGAAATCTCTTGAAAACGATATAAAGATCACCGGAATCGGAGTTAGGTTTGGAAATGGCAAGCAATTCAAATATGACACCGGTCTGCGATATACAGCAAGTAGCCATCTAAATGCAACAACATGAACATGCTACAGCACCCAAACATGGCAACAAAATACATGGCAGGGATCCACTCATGATGCTTAACAAAAGACTAGCACTGAGCTATGGTCAATTCATCCATTAACAGGTTCAAACAAGCATGGCAAAAATGCATTTGGCAAACAGATCTCAGACTTAGTGAAATTAACACTTGTCTGAAATTTCAGATCAGATAGCACTCTTTGGAGCATGAAAACAATATGATATAGGACCTGAACATGGCAAAGTAAAGCATGGAATGGAGCTACTCAAAGAGCTTAACAAAAGTCCCTTAGTGACCTTGAGCCAAAAGGGATCATAAAATACATTTGCAAGCATGTGAACATGGCAAAAACATAATCAGATCACAGACTTAGTGGAAAACTGGAGCATGCAAATCAGGTATCAAGTAGGCATGTTTACGAGCTCGATGCACTCACTACAGAGCATGTCATGACAATCTAAGCATACACTTGTCAAGAATACACATTATACAAGCTAGACATGGCAAGAACAATAACATAGCATGCACGGATCAACTACTACATCCTCGGCAAAAGCGCTAACAAGTAGACAATCTGCCCAGATTCACGAAATGGCAAAAGTAGAGCTCGATTAACTCAAGCTAGGGTGCTCCATAATTGCAAACAAAGACATGGATGGATAGATCACTACAAGATTAACAAAACATCCTTACTGATCATCCTCAAAAGAGGCACGGATCACTAGGAAACAACATGAACATAAGGCATATTGAGATAAACAATCCAAGGACTTAGTGGAAATGCTAAGTCCCTGAAATCAGCATTAAGGAATGCTCCACTTTGCAAGCTTGTTCTAGTCACCACACACATCACAAAAATACATGGGTTGCACCTCTGGATATATCGCAAAACATATAACAAAACACATGTAGAGCTCAGGGGCATATCATGCACACATTAATCATGGCAAAAATGACAAATATCTAATTGGATTAGCAGATTTGACAATTATCTCAAATAGCATTCTTCCAACAGCATTTCGGGCATCAAGATTAACTCAAATGAAAATGATGCAATGAGATGAAATGATGTGCTCTCTGAAGCGAACATTTTGATATGCTATATGCCCAAAACGGAGCTACGGACGCGGAGATATAGCATGATGAAAAATGCAAAAAAATAGTAAAATGGGGAGGCAAAAGTCAACCCGAGAATTAGGGTTTACTGTAGCGGTTCAGATCTGGATTGCGGCGCGGAAGCCGAGGTTCGCCGGCGCCGGAGTTGGAGCTCGGGGAGTACGCTGGAGGGAGGGAGAGACGGCGAGGTCGCCGGAGCTCGGGGGAGAGGCGGAGCTCCTCTCGCCGGTGATGAGGCGGCCGGGGCAGAATCGGGCGACGCCGGCCGGGGCGGCGACCGGCAAGGCGGTGCGGAGGTGCGGCGATGGCGGGCGGCTGCAGGAGCGGGGCTCCACCGGCGCGGGCGAGGCGGTGGAGGAGAAGGGGCGGCGCGGACGAGCGGCGACCCTCGGGCGTGACGGCGACGGGAACGGGCCGCGGGGGGCCCGCGGCGGGCCGAGCGGGCCGGCGGCAGGGAGGCTCCCGGTGTGACACGTGGCGCAACTTCACTGGCCGGGCGCGGCGGCGCGAAGAGTCCGGCCAGGGGCGGACATGTCCGGCGCGGCGGGGCGATTTTTTAGGGTTTGGGAGGAGGGGATCCGGAAATTTCGAGGAGGGGTCTATATATAGGCATAGAGGGAGCTAGGAGTGTCCAAATGAGGTGTGGTTTTCGGCCACGCGATCTGATCGAACAGTCTAGATGATGGAGAGGGTTTTGGTGGGTTTTGGCCCAAAATGGAGGGGTGTTGGGCTGCAACACACATGAGGCCTTTTCGGTCCCTCGGTTAACCATTGGAGCATCAAACGGAGTCCAAATGGTACGAAACTTGACAGGCGGTCTACCGGTAGTAAACCAAGGCCGCTTGGCAAGTCTCGGTCCAATAAAGAAATGTTTAATCCCCACACACGAAAGAAAGGTAGAAATGACCACCGGAGTAGAACGGAGCGCCGGAATGCAAAACGGACAACGGGAAAAATGCTCGAATGCATGAGATGAACACGTATGCAAATGTAATGCACATGATGAGATGATATGAGATGCATGACAACGACAACAACACACGGAGACAAAAACCCGAACCCGAGAAAATAAAATAACTTAACGCCGGAAACGGCAAGAGTTGGATTACATATTAGGTAAATCATATCTGGGGTTCAGGATCTGCCTTTTGAGGACATCACATAGTGTCTTATGCCCTTTGAGACTTTTGTACATCCCTGTTTCGAGCAATGTCTTCAACCTAGCATTTCCATCAGCAATAGCAGTGGCATCCTCAGCAGAGGGGTTAGTTACCACATCAACAGTTGAAGATATTGCAACAGTAGCAACAGTAAAACATCCAGCAATAGAAGTAGCGTTGTCACGCTCAATGCATTTAAGACATGGTGGTTCAAATCCTTCCTGAGCGGAACTGATCTATTTGGCGCGAAGTGACTCGTTTTCCTTTTGAAGATCTTCATCAGCCGCTCTCAATTTCTCAAGATCTTGCTTTCTTTGAAGATAATCATAGGAAAGCTTTTCATGAGTTGTTGAGAGCGTTTCATGACGACTTTCAAGTTCCTCATACTTAACATGAAGATTTTTTATGTCTTCAATTAAGGACTGAGATCGAGTCATTTCAGCGTCTAACAGGTCATCGCTTTTGTCTAATAGTTTTTGAATATGTTCCATAGCTTTCTGTTGTTCAGTTGCAATTTTAGCAAGTGTTTTGTAGCTGGGTTTGGAACCACAATCAGAGTCATCTTCACTGGATGTTTGATAGTGAGTAGTGCGTGAGTTTACCTTGGCACCGCATGCCATGAAGCAGTAGGTGGGAGCGAAGCTGTCCTTGTCATTAGCATCGGCGTCGGTGATGAAGTCATTGTCTTCAATGTTGAAGATGGACTTGGCAACGTAGGCTGTAGCCACACTTGCAACGCCAGAATCGGACTCCTCCTCAGACTCCACCTCCGCCTCCTCAGAAGCAGACTCCTCCTCTGAATCCATTTCCTTGCCAACAAACGCACGAGCCTTGCCAGATGAGCTCTTCTTGTGTGATGAAGACTTTGATGAAGACTTGGAAGAAGACTTTGAGTATTTCTTCTTCTTCTTGTCGTCAGAATCATATTCCTTGCTCTTCTTCTTCTTGTTGTTCTCATTGTCCCACTTCGGACACTTAGAGATGTAGTGACCAGGTTTCTTGCACTTGTGGCATGTTCTCTTCTTGTAGTCATGAGCAGAAGCTTCATCATTCCTTGAGCTGGATCGTGAGGACTTTCAGAAGCCTTTCTTCTTGGTGAATTGCTGGAACTTCTTCACAAGCATAGCAAGATCCTTTCCAATGTCTTCAGGATCATCAGAACTGCAATCAGATTCTTCTTCAGATGAGGAAACAACTTTTGCCTTCAAAGCACGAGTTCGCCCATAGTTGGGACCTTAGATGTCTCTTTTCTCAGAAAGCTGAAACTCATGTGTGTTGAGCCTTTCAAGTATGTCAGACGGATCGAGTGTCTTGAAGTCAGGGCGTTCTTGAATCATCAGGGCTAGGGTGTCAAACGAGCTGTCAAGTGATCTCAGGAGTGTCTTGACGACTTCATGCTTGGTGATCTCAGTAGCGCCAAGGGCTTGAAGCTCGTTTGTGATGTCAGTGAGTCGATCAAACGTGAGCTGAACATTCTCATTGTCGTTTCTCTTGAAGCGGTTGAAGAGGTTGCGAAGGACACTGATTCTTTGATCTCTCTAGGTTGAGACGCCTTCGTTCACCTTGGAGAGCCAGTCCCAGACTAGCTTGGATGTTTCTAGAGCACTCATGCGGCCATACTGTCCTTTGGCCAGATCACCACAGATGATGTTCTTGGCAGTGGAATCCAGTTGAACGAACTTCTTGACATCAGCAGTGGTGACACCTTCACCAGCCTTGGGGATGCCATTCTTGATGACATACCAGAGGTCAACATCAATGGCTTTCCAGATGCATGCGCATCTTATTCTTCTAGTAGGGATATTCAGTTCCACCGAAGAATGGGCACGCAGCGGAGACTTTGATTATCCCTGCAGTCGACATAGCTAAAACTCTAGGTGGTTAAACCGAATCACACAGAACAAGGGAGTACCTTGCTCTGATACCAATTGAAAGTGCTAGTGATCGACTAGAGGCGGGTGAATAGGCGATTTTTATGGAAGTCTTCAAAACATGGAAGTTTCGAAGACAAACGATAGAAATAAACCTATTACCATGCAGCGGAAGGTAGACTACACTAAGCAAGCCATAGTCAAGTATTCAATGAAATGAAAGCACAAAGACAAATAGCAGCTAGGAAGTATAGATCAGGATGGAAGATAGTATGAAGCCAATCAGAACAAGCAGTCACATAGTGAAGACAAATAGATAATGCAAACAGGCAATGACTTCACAAGGACCAATCTGCAAATAAAGAGATGGGAAGGATAGAACCAGTGGCTCATTCAAGACAATGATTTCTTGGACCAGTTCCAGTTGCTGTGACAACTATACGTCTGGTTAGGGAGGCTGAGATTCAACTCAGAAGACCGCGTCTTCACCTTATTCCCCTTGAGCTAAGGACACCCAGTCCTCTCCCAATTACTCTGGTAATTCTTCAAGGTAGACTTCCAAACCTTCACAGACTTCATTCACCGGCGATCCACAATGACTCTTGGATGCTCAGAATGCGACGCCTAACCGGCTGGTGGATTCACAGTCCTCAAGTGTAATCAGTCTTCAGATCACACAGATAAGAAGACTTAAGTGATGCCTAACACTCTTTGGCTCTGGGAGTTTAGAGCTTTGTCCTCGCAAGGATTTCTCTCTCAAAGCCTTCGAGCTGGGTTGCTCTCAAACGACAAAAGTCGTGCACTAACTCTGAGCAGCCAACCAATTTATGGTGTAGGGGGTGGGCTATTTATAGCCACTAGGCAACCCGACCTGATTCGTCTGAAATGACTCTGGGTCACTAAGGAACTGACACATGTTCGAACGGTCAGATTTCAAACACACACGACAACTTTACTTGAGCCACAAGCAAAGCTGACTTATCCAGCTCTGGATAAGATTTGCTCTCATTGTCTTCGCTCGAAGACATGGGATTTTGGTTAAGCATCACTTCAGTCATTCTGACTGGTTTACTTGGACCCCACTTAACAATACGGTGGTTCCTATGACTCCACAAAGAAAAGAACGACGAAACAACTAAGTCTTTGCGCTCCATATTGTTCACGTGATGTCTTCTCTTGTCATCGTCTTCAATGTGAATGTCTTCACATACAACCTTTGACTTCAATGTCTTCATACATTTTTAGGGGTCATCTCTGGTAGGAAAACCGAATCAATGAGGGACTTCTACCTGTGTTATCCTGCAATTCTCACAAACACATTAGTCCCTCAACCAGGTTTGTCGTCAATACTCCAAAACCAACTAGGGGTGGCACTAGATGCACTTACACCCCCACTGATCGAATCGCGGCATCCTCCTGGCAAAGGCCTCCTTGCTCATGTAGTTGTACAAAGGGTACCCTTGCTCTGGTAGCCCGCTTGCATCTTCTCCAATCAAGACTTCAAGAATCCTGCTTAACTTGTCGGGAGGCTGCCCGCCTGTTTGGAGCCGCATCCTGTCTTCCAGGCCGATGAAGGCCCACATGGGAAGGGAGTGGAAATGAAGGGGGGTCATCCGCCGGTGGAGGAATTCCTTCACCACCACCTTCAACGTCACTCCCGCTGCCCTCTGGTCGGCCATTCTCACCAGGAACTGCGAAAGCCTCGGGTCGTGCAACCTCTCATGCCCCCATCCAGAGATCGCCATGGTCGGGGACGAAGGGATCAGCAGCAGGGTGTTGTACTGGGCAGCCTCCATGTATACCCATTGCCGCCTGAAGCCAACCGCTTCGTGGTTCATCTCCATGTCGATGTCGTCGCCCGCCGTCGCGGCCACCACACAGAGCGTCACGAACCCGGAGTGTTGGTTTATGGTGATGAGCCGGAGGTAGAAGAAATGGCGGAGCAGCACCACCTAAGGAGCCACACCCATGAAGGCATCACATAGGAAGGCGAAGGATGAAAGGAGGATAAAGGATCTCAGGTCTAAGTGCAGCGCGTGCACCTGATAGTGCAAAAACACGTCATTGAAGAAGTCTGAGAACGGGGACAGCAGGCCGGAGAAGATCGTCGGAAGATGAATCGCGATCGTGGTGGCATCCAGATTTGCGAGAGGTCGTGAAGCAGGCCAAACCTTTGTTGCTCCCCACTCGTTGGAATCATCTGTGATCATCGGGCAGACCTTGTCGAGGCCTTCGAGATTGAGCATTGTAGATCGGCCCAGGGCCACCTCCAGCCCTATTCGGCCGTCTGCCGCCGGCACCTTTCCCTTTTTGCTCGGAGGAGCCATGGTGGCGCAATGGGACGAGAGCAGCAATGGTCCTTGATACGTCCTTTTTGCATCATGTTTACCTACTATTATTTATAATGTTTTTATGCATAATAATGCTTTTTGAAGTAATTCTATTGCCTTTTCTATCATAATACGCAAGGTACACACAAAGAGGGAGAATTTCGACAGCTGGAAATCTGGTCCTGAAAAGGCTACGTTAGGCTACCTATTATGTACAACTCCAAATGAGCTGAAACTTCACGGGGAATTTTTATGGAATATATAAGAAATACTGGAGCAAATAACTGCCGGAGGGGGCCACCTGGTGAGCACAAGACACCAGGGCGCGTCAGGCCCTCCAGGCGCGCCCTGGGCTAGGCTGCCTACTATCGGTGCCCCTCTTCTGGTATATAAGTCATTTTGACCTAGAAAAAAATAAGGAGAGCACTTTCGGGATGGAGCGCCGCCGTCTGGAGGCAGAACTTGGGCAGGAGCACTTTGGCCCTCCGGCGGAGTGATTTCGCCGGGGGAAGTTCCCTCCCAGAGTGGGAAATCAACGTCCTCATCGTCACCAACAACTCTCCCATCTTGGGAGGGCAATCTCCATTAACATCTTCAATGACACCATCTCCTCTAAAACCCTAGTTCATCTCTTGTGTCCAATCTTTGTACCGGAACTATAGACTGGTACTTGTGGGTGACTAGTAGTGTTGATTACATCTTGTAGTTGATTTACTATATGGTTTATTTGGTGGAAGATTATATGTTCAGATCCAATATGATATTTAATATCCCTCTAATCATGAACATGTTTATCATTTGTGAGTAGTTACTTTTGTTCTTGAGGTCACGGGAGAAATCATGTTGCAAGTAATCATGTGAATCTGATATGTGTTCGATATTTTGATAGTATGTATGTTGTGATTCCCTTAGTGGTGTCATGTGAATGTCGACTACATGACACTTCACCATATTTGCGCCTAAGGGAATGGATTGTGGAGTAGTTATTAGATGATGCGTTGCGGGAGTGGCAGAAGCTTAATCCCTAGTTTATGCGCTATTCCGTAAGGGACCGATTGGATCCAAAAGTTTAATGCTATGGTTAAAACTTATTCTTAATACTTTTCTCGTAGTTGCGGATGCTTTTGAGGGGGTTAATCGTAAGTAGGAGGTTTTTTCAAGTAAGAACAACACCTAAGCACCGATCCACCCACATATCAAATTATCAAAGTAGCGAATACAAATCAAACCAACATGATGAAGTGACTAGATGAAATTCCCGTGATGTAACATCCCAAATTTTCAATTTGGAATGTTATACATAGGTCATCCATGCACATCATATTTTATTGCATTTTGTTTCACAATCCTCAAAATCCTAAGCAACTCAAGGACCCTCGGAGAGAGTTGGGGATTTCCAGGTTTTCATATTTGATTCTTATCAAATAATGAAACAAGGATTTTGATTTTAATAATTTTTCTCTCCGAAAAATATTTCGTATTAAAATATAAGAGAGGAGATAATATGACTTCTCCAAAATAATTGAAATATTGGAGGAAAAATATTAAAATCATTTATTTTGATTTTTTATTCGATTTTATTTGGATTTTATTTGCATTAGAAAAATTGCACGTTTTCGAACTTGCATTTTAGGGCCAAGAAAATGTTCATCTCATTCTAAATATTTTATTTAGACGGTGAAAATTTGTTTTGGCATTTTTAGATTTTATTTTCTAGGATTTTATTTCTATCGGCGAAATTGTTTAAAAAAAATCTCCAGCCGACTAGGCCGAACCCAGCCGGGCCGCCGGCCCAAGCCGCCGCCGCCTTCCCACGCGCGAGCACCGCCGCCGCCGAGCTCGGACCGGAGTCCGAGCCGGACTCCGCCTCCGCCGCGCCTTGCCCCCTCCTCCAAGTCACCCCCTCCCCCTTTATATACTCACCACCCGGCCCCCCACCACTACACCACCACCGGCGCCTGCGCCGCCCACAGCCGCCCGCGCTTGCTGCCGCCGAGCCCCGCCGCCCAACCCCGCCTCACCGGAGCCCCTCGCCGGAGGTACCGCGCTAGACCCGAGCCGCCGTTTTTTTAAAACCGTTCGGTGTTCTTAGAAACCCCTAGTTCGTTTTTTTAGATCGGTTCGCCGGTTTTTCTCGGTTCTTCTATTTAGCGGACGTTCGTCCATACATTCGTCTTAGAGAACAATTTTCGCCCGTTAGTTACAGTTAACGAACCTTTGTTCGCTAGTCTGTTCGTCAGTTTTCTTTTTATCGAATTAATCCGCGATTATTTTCGATCACGATTTCTGAACCGATCTTAGTTTCTATTTATCTTTTCGCTCGTTAGTCCGAATTAGGCGATTCAAGCGCCTAGATCTTCGCTCGAGACCCTCCTTCTGTTTAACCAACTTGCACAAGTTTTTTCTACTGTAAAATTTGACCTTAGTTCAGATTAGTAAACGGATCTTGTTTCTTTCGCCGTTTGAGTTTCGTTGCTCCGTTTGATTTGATTCTTTTTGCGTACCGGAGTTCTTAAGTTGAACTTTCTGGTCAACCCCTCGTATTTGAGTTTTGCTTGTGCATCTTTGCTTGTTGCTTATGTATGTTATTGTTTGTTTGTGATAGAACACCCGGAGTGCGAAGCGTGTTACTACGAGTCTCTAGGTTTCGCGGATCGTCAGCAAGGCAAGTAACACATTGATCATACTCTTTTCATACCCAGTTTTTTTTTGCATTAGTTCCAATCCTCAAACATTACATGATTAGGACGTCATTAACTTGGGTTGGAAAGTAGTCATTTGAGGTAGAACCTATTACGCTATTACTATCAAACCCTTGGGAGTTACTTCTACGCTTGCTTATATTATTATGCTATGCTATGCTCGTAGACGTGGTTTGGGTTTGAGTGAAATCCATGACAGATGTGAGGTTATTAATTAATGATTCAACTTAAGGTGGCAACTTAAATTAACATCCGGGTGGATTGAGGCACCTTGGGAACCCAGTGTTGTCTGTTTTTTTGGAAATCCTGGGGAACCCGTGTGATCTTCCTATGGACAGCCACCCAGGCTCAAAGGGAACTGGGATGATTCATGCTAGAAACTTTCGTGTGAAGCCACAAGCTATTATGGGCTCTAGCATAGTTAAGTAAGTTACATGAAGCTCTTGAAGAGGTAGATCAGTAGGTAGTGGGTTTTGTAGGTTTGGTATGGTCTACCCGGAGTAGAGAGTTAATGTTTCTGAAAGACTGTGTCCCAGTCATCCGTTTCTCAAACACCATGTAGTGCGAGAAATCCAACGGAGGCGATCGAGTCTTGTGGGGAAAAGTGCGCAAACCTCTGCAGAGTGTACATTCTAATCATGGTTAGCCGTGTCCCTGGTTATGGACAATCTTGAGTATCTAGTACTTGGGTTATCACATGTATCTCATCACTCTTAATTAATATTGTTGGGTTGTTAATTACTTTAATTGGGATTGAGTTGGGGTTACCTTCTCAATATTTGTTCAACCACCATGATAGTTAAATTAAAATCTATTCCTTTGTTATAGGGAAAAATTGGCTTTTCGCAAAACTATAACCATAGAGCTTTCCATCAGCCAAATATGCATGTAGAGATAGCATTATTCTGTTCTTGCTCTACTGTGTTACATTGCCAGCATATTCCATGTGCTGACCAGTTCTTGGGCTGCAACGTATTATGTTGTAGACTTTTTAGACGAGGAGTAAGGTTCGTTAGGTCGTTGCCGTGCAGCTCAGCTATGCCGTTGGAGTTGATGGAAAACAATCCTTTGAGGGGTTTGTTTGGGGTATCTTCACCTCGCCCGGAACCACAATTAGTCACCCCTCAACCTACTTCACATACTGAAAATACTGAATATGAAATTCCCTTGGGTATGATAGAACAACTACTAGCTAATCCTTATGCAGGAGATGGAACCGAACATCATGATATGCACTTGATATATGTGGAAGAAATTTGTTGATTCTTTAAGCTTGCAGGTTTACCCGAAGATGAAGCTAAGAAGAAGGTTTTCCCTTTATCTTTGAAGGGAAAAGAATTGGCATGGTATAGGCTATGCGATGATATTGGATCTTGGAATTGGAATCGATTGAAATTGGAGTTTCACCAAAAAATTTATCCTATGCATCTAGTTCATCGTGGTCGGAATTATATATATAATTTTTGTCATCGTAAAGGAGAAAGTATTGCTCTAGCTTGGGGGAGGCTTAAGTCAATGTTATATTAATGCCCCAACCATGAGCTCTCAAGAGAAATTATTATTCTGAATTTTTATGCTCGGCTTTCTCATAATGATCGATCCATGCTCGATACTTCTTGTACTGGTTCCTTTATGAAGAAGACTATTGAATTACGGTGGGATCTTTTGAAAAGAATTAAATGCAACTCTGAAGATTGGGAACTCGACGAAGGTAAAGAGTCGGGTATTAAGCTTAAGTTTGATTTTGTTAAATCTTTGATGAATACCGATGCTTTTCAAAAGTTTAGCACTAAATATGGACTTGACTCTAAGATAGTAGCCTCCTTTTGTGAATCTTTTGCTACTCATGTTGATCTCCCTAAAGAGAAGTGGTTTAAATATCACCCACCTATTAAATAATAAATTAAAGAATCGGTAATAGCTAAATATGAAACTATTATTTATAATGTTGATCCAGTTGTTCCTACTGCTTATATTGAAAACCCACCTTTCTGTGTTAGGATGAAGGAACATGCTAAAGTTTCAACTATGGTCAATAAAAGTTATATTAGAACACCTAAACCAGATGAATGAATCAAAATAGAACCTAGTGTTGCTATGGTTAAGGATCTCCTGGTTGAAAACATAGAAGGGCATGTTATTTACTTTTGTGATGAAGCTGCTAGAATTGCCAAACCCGATGAAAAAGATAAACATAGACCCGTTGTTGGCATGCCTGTTGTCTCAGTTAAGATAGGAGATCACTATTATCATGATTTATGTGACATAGGTGCTAGTGTGAGTGCTATTCCTTTTACTTTATATTAAGAAATTATGAATGACATAGGACCCGCTGTGATAGAAGACATAGATGTTACTGTTAAACTTTCTAATAGACACACCATCACACCTCCTAGGATTGTTAAAGATGTTGAAGTCTTGCATGCGAAAATAAAATACCCTACTGATTTTCTTGTTCTTGGTTCCCCACAAGATGACTTTTTTCCCATTATCTTTGGAAGACCTTTCTTGAACACCATTAATGCAAAAATAGACAGTGAGAAACAAACTGTCAGTGTTAGTTTTGGTGATGAATCTCATGAGTTTAACTTTTCCAAGTTTAGTAGAAAGCATCATAAAAAAGAATTGCCTAGTAAGGATGAAATTATTGGTCTTGCTTCTACTGTTATACCTCCTACTGATCCTTTAGAACACTATTTGCTAGACCATGAAAATGGTATGCATATGCATGAAAGAAATGAAATAGATAAGATTTTCTTTGAACAACGTCCTCTGCTTAAACAAAATTTGCCAATTGAAACTCTAGGAGGTCCTCCTCCACCCAAAGGTGATCCTATGTTTGAATTCAAACAATTTCCAGACACTTTGAAATATGCTTATCTTGATGAGAAGAAGATAGATCCTGTTATTATTAGTGCTAACCTTTCAGAACATGAAGAGGAAAGATTATTGGAAGTTCTAAGGAAGCATCGAGCTCCTATTGGATATATTCTTGATGATCTTAAGTGCATTAGTCCCACTGTATGTCAGCACGAGATTAATATGGAACCTGATGCTGAACCCGTTGTTGATCACCAACTCGGTTAAATCCAAAGATGAAAGAAGTGGTAAGAACGGAAATATTAAAACTTCTAGAAGCAGGTATAATCTATCCTATAGCTGATAGTAGATGGGTAAGTCATGTTCATTGTGTCCCTAAGAAGGGAGGTATTACTGTTGTTCCTAATGATAATGAACTTATTCCACAAAGAATTGTTACAGGCTATAGAATGGTAACTGATTTTAGAAAATTAAACAAAGCAACTAGAAAAGATCATTACCCTCTACCTTTTATTGATCAAATGCTAGAAAGATTATCTAAGCACACACATTTTTTTTCCTTGATGTGTACTCTGGTTTTTCACAAATACCTGTTCCTCAAATTGATCAAGAAAATACCACTTTTACTTGTCCTTTTGGAACTTATGCTTATAGACGTATGCCTTTTGGTTTATGCAATGCACTTGCTACCTTTCAAAGATGTATGACTGCTATATTCTCTGACTTTTGTGAAAAGATTGTTGAGGTTTTCATGGATGACTTTTCTGTTTATGGGAAGTCTTTGATGATTGTTTAAGCAATCTTGATCATGTTTTACAGAGATGTGAGCAAACAAATCTTGTCTTGAATTGGGAGAAGTGTCACTTTATGGTTAATGAAGGTATTATTTTGGGCCATAAAATTTCTGAAAGAGGTATTGAGGTGGACAAAGCTAACGTTGGTGCAACTAAGAAAATGCCATGTGCTAAAGATATCAAAGGTATTCATAGTTTCATTGGTCGTGCTGGTTTCTATAGGAGATTTATCAAACACTTTTCTAAATTTTCTAGGCCTCTTACAAATGTTTTGCAAAAGGATATTCCTTTTGTTTTTGATGATGATTGTTTAGAAGCCTTCAAAACACTCAAGAAAGCCTTAATTTCTGCACCTATTGTTCAACCACCTGATTAGAACTTGCCTTTTGGAATTATGTGTGCCGCTAGTGATTATGCTATTAGTTTTGTTCTAGGAGAAAGAGTTGATAAGAAACTGAATGTTATTCATTATGCTAGTAAAACTCTAGACAATGCACAGAGAAATTATGCTACTACTGAAAAAGAATTTCTAGCAGTTGTGTTTGCGTGTGATAAATTTAGATCCTATATTGTAGATTCAAAAGTAATTGTCCACACTGATCATGCTGCAATACAGTATCTTATGGAAAAAAAAGATGCCAAACCTGGGCTTATTCTCTTGTTGCAAGAATTTGATTTGCACATCACTGATAGAAAAGGAGCGGAGAACCCCATGGCTGATAACTCGTCTAGGCTTGAAAATGTTCTTGATGACCCACTACCCATTGATGATAATTTTCCTGAAGAGTTGTTAGCTGCAATAAATGTTTCTCATAGTACACATAGGTATGCTGACTATGCTAATTACATAGTTTCTAAATATTTACCACCTAGCTTTATTTACCAGCAAAAGAAAAAAAATTCTTTTATGATTTAAGACATTACTTTTGGGATTACCCACATCTTTATAAAGAAGGAGTAGATGGTATTATTAGACGTTATGTACCTGAGCATGAACAGGGACAAATCCTATGGAAATGTCACTCCAAAGCTTATGGAGGACATCATGCGGGAGACAGAACTTCTCACAAGGTATTGCAATCTGGTTTTTATTGGCTTACTCTCTTCAAGGATGCCCGTAAGTTCGTCTTATCTTGTGACGAATGTCAAAGGATAGGTAATATCGGTAAGCATCAAGAAATGCCTATTAATTATTCACTTGCTATTGAACCATTTGATGTTTGGGGATTTGATTACATGGGACCTTTTCCTTCCTCTAATGAGTATACTCATATTATGGTTGCTGTTGACTATGTTACTAAGTGGGTAGAAGCTACTCCAACTATTAGTGCTGATCACAACACCTCTATTAAAATGCTTAAATAAGTTATTTTCCCAAGGTTTGGAGTTCCTAGATATTTAAAGACTGATGGTGCTTTACACTTTATGCATGGTGCTTTCTGTAAAATGCTTGCCAAGTATGATGTTAACCATAGAATTGCATCACCCTATCATCCTCAGTCTAGTGGTCATGTTGAACTTAGCAATAGAGAAATAAAATTAATTTTGCAAAAGACTGTCAATAGGTCCTGGAAGAATTGGTCTAAGAAATAGATGATGCACTTTGGGCTTATAGAACAGCATATAAAAATCCTATGGGTATGTCTCCTTATAAAATGGTTTATGGAAAAGCTTGTCATTTGCCTCTTCAGTTAGAACATAAAGCATATTGGGCAATTAAAGAACTCAACTATGATTTCAAACTTTCTAGTGAGAAGAGGTTATTTGATATTAGCTAATTAGATTAATGGAGAACCCAAGCTTATGAAAATGCCAAATTATTTAAAGAAAAAGTTAAGAGATGGCATGATAAAAGAATCCAAAAGTGTGAGTTCAAAGTTGGAGAATATGTTCTTTTGGAAACTCTCATTTCAGATTCTTTGCAAGAAAACTCCTCTCCAAATGGGAAGGACCCTATGTTATCGAGGAGGTTTATCGATCTGGAGCTGTCAAAATAAATAATTGATCGCTCTCTGACTATAGTGCCAGAAAAGCTCCTGTCTGCTAGGACTACGTCGATATTCCCCAAAGAGGAAGGGATGATGCAGCACAACGACAGTAGGTATTTCCCTCAGTGAAGAAACCAAGGTTATCGAACCAGTAGGAGAACCAAGCAACACAACGTAAACAACACCTACACACAAATAACAACTCCTCGCAACCCAACGTGTTAAAGGGGTTGTCAATCCCTTTCGGGTAACGATGCCACAAAATTGTAGTAGATTGAAATAATAGATCGCAAATCAAATAAAGTGCAGAAAAGTATTCTTGTATTTTTGGTTTAATAGATCTGAATAAAAATGCAAAGGGAAAGTAGATCACAAACAAATATATGAGGAAGAAGACCCGGGGGCCATAGGTTTCACTAGTGCCTTCTCTCGAGAAAAGATAACAAATGGTGGGTGAACAAATTACTGCTGTGCAATTCATAAAACCTCAAATAATTATGATGATATCCAGGCAATGATCATTACATAGGCATCATGTCCAAGATTAGTAGACCGACTCCTACCTGCATCTACTACTATTACTCCACACATCGACCGCTATCCAACATGCATCTAGTGTATTAATTTCATGGAAAAATGGAGTAATGCAATAAGAAGGATGACATGATGTAGACAAGAAACATTTATCTATTGCATAGATATAGATACCATCTTTTTATCCTTAGTAGAACCGGTACATATGTGTTGATTCCCTTTTCTGTCACTGGGATCAAGCACTATACGATCAACCACTACCAGGCACCTCTTCCCATTGCAAGATAAATAGATCAAGTTGGCCAAACAAAACCCAAATATCGGAGAAGAAATACGAGGCTATAAGAGATCATGCATATAAGAGATCAAAGAAACTCAATTAACTTTCATGGATATAAAAAGATATGACTGAACATAAACTCAAAGTTCATCAGATCCCAACAAACTCACCGCAAAAAGAGTTACATCATATGGATCTCCAAGAGATCATTGTATTGAGAATCAAGAGAGAGAGATGAAGCCATCTAGCTATTAACTATGGACCCAAAGGTTTACAAAGAACTACTCACGCATCATCAGAGAGGCACCAATGGAGGTGGTGAACCCCATCCGAGATGGTGTCTATATTGGATCTGGTGGTTCTGGACTCTGCGGCGGCTGGATGAATATTTCGTCGACTCCCCTAGGGTTTCGGGAATATTTTGGTATTTATAGAGCAAAGAGGTGGTCCGGGGGCACCCGAGGTGGGCACAACCCACTAGGGAGCTCCTGGGCCTCCTAGCGCGCCCTGGTGGGTTGTACTCTCCTCGGGACTCCCCCATGTGCTACCAGGGTCCAACATGTTCCTTCTGGTCCATGAAAAATCTCTGTAATGTTTCGTGGCATTTGGACTCCGTCTGATATTGATTTTCTACGATGTAAAAAACACGGAAAAACAGGAACTGACACTTGCCACTATGTCAATAGGTTAGTACCAAAAAATGATATAAAATGCCTATAAAATGAGATTATAAAACATCCAAGATTTATTATATAATAGCATGGAACAATCAAACATTATAGATACGTTGGAGACGTATCAGCATCCCCAAGCTTAATTCCTACTCGTGCTTGAGTAGGTAAGTGAGATAAACAGAATTTTTGATGTGGAGTGTTGTTTAACATGTCATATCATATTGTTTTCTTTATAGCACGGACAATTTGACTTTTTATGTGATTCAAAGCAATACTCTAGTTTTGACATAATAATTTAGGTACTCAAGCATATCAACAAGCAACCATGTCTTTCAAAATATCAATGCTAAAATAAGTTATCCCTACAAAATCATATAGTCTTGTCTTGCTCTGTCCTCTTAACACAAAGTATTTATCATGCACAACCCCAATGACAAGCCGAGCAATTGGTCCGTACTTTTTAACACGCTTCAGCTTTTTCAACTCTTATGCAATACATGAGCGCAAGCCATGGATATAGCATTACGGGTGGAATAGAGTATGATGATCGGGGTAAATATTGAGAAGACAAAAAAGTAAGAAAGTATCACATCGATGCGGCTAACCAACAGGCTATGGAGATGCCCATCAATCGATATCAACATGAGGAGTAGGGATTGCCATGCAACAAATGCACTAAGAGCTATAAGTGTATGAAAGCTCAATATGAAAACTAAGCGGGTGTGCATCTAATCCTATAATGAAAAATTCCCACTAGTATATGAAAGTGACAACATAGGAGACTCCATATGAAAAACATGGTGCTTATTTGAAGCACAAGTGTGGTAAAGGATACTAGCAATGCCCCTTCTCTCTTCGTTTATTTTTTATTTTTCTCTCATTGTCCGGAGTCTCATCCCGACTTGTGGGGGAATCATAGTCTCCATCATCCTTTCCTCACTGGGGCGCTGCTCTAAAAATGAATACTGATGATCATCACACTTCTATTTACTTATAACTCAAAAGAAATAAAAATTACAACTCCATACCTATGAAAAAATATGACTCTATATAAATGCCTTTGGCATATACCATGATGTGCAATGATCTAGCGTAACATGTATGAAAAATGATGAACGGTGGCTGAGCCACAAACACTATGTTAGCTATATGATCATACAAAGCAATATGACAATGAATGCTCAAGTCATCAAACGGAAGCAGTGGAAGTTGCATGGCAATATATCTCGTTATGGCCATGGAAAAGCCATAATAGGTAGGTATGGTGGCTGTTTTGAGGAATATATAATGAGGCTTATGTGTGATAGAGCATATCATATCACGGGTTTTGGATGCACCTGTGAAGTTTGCACCACGTCTCAATGTGAGAAAGGGAAATGCACAGTACCGTAGAGGCTAGCAAATTGCGAAAAGTTAAGGGTGCGTATAATCCATGGACTCACATTAGTCATAAAGAACTCATAAGGAAGACAATCAAAAATAAATCATGCTCAAACATCATAGCATAATGAGAGACTATACGTGCATGCTTCGGGAATCACAAACTTTAACACCAATATTCCTACTAGAGCATAATTACTCATCAACATAACTCACATATCACATCATCATATCTCAAAACTATTACTAAGAATCAAGTTTATTTTGTCCAATGATCTTCATGACATTTTTTTTCTTTATCCTTCTTGGATATCTATCGCTTTGGGACTAATTTTCATGTGTTGCTTTTCATAAGCTCAAACAAATATAAGTGAAGATCATGAGCATAATATTTCTTTCTCTCAAAATAATCTAAGTGAAGCAAGAGAGAATTTCTGCAAAATTTACTAACTCTCAAATAAATCTAAGTGAAGCAAGAGAGCATTTCTTAAAAAATAGTAAGCACACCGTGCTCAAAAAGATATAAGTGAAGCACTAGAGCAAGTCCTAGCTCAAAAAAGATTTAAGTGAAGCATAGAGAGCAATTCTAACAAGTCATGACATAATTTTGGCTCTCTCAAATAGGTGTGTCCAGCAAGGATTGATGACTTAAATCACAAAATAAAATAAGCAAAGACACATATCATACAAGACGCTCCAAGCAAAACACATAGCATGAGATGAATAAAAATATAGTCTCGAGTAAAATACCGATAGTTGTTGGAAGAAAGCGGGGATGCCACTCGGGGGCATCCCCAAGCTTAGTTGGCTGCTCATTATTCGATAATAGCTTGGTATGCTGGGGCATCCCCAAGCTTAGGCTCTTCCATCCTTCCTTCATCCATCGTAAGATAACCCAAAACATGAAAACTTCAATCACACAAAAATCAACAAAACCTTCTTGAGATCTGTTAGTATAAGAATAATAAACCCCTACTGTAAGTGTTGTATCAAATGAATTCATATTTTGTTTTTTTTATTGTATCTACTTTATTCCAACTTTTCTATGGCAAAAACTCATCAAAGAAAACCATAGAGCCATCAAAATAAGCACACAACACAAAGAAAACAGAATCTGTCAAAATAGAACAGTTTGTAGCAATCTTACTATTTCGAATACTTTTATAACCCAAAAAAATCTGAAAAATTAGGATGGCCTGAGAAATTTGTATATTGATCTACTGCAAGTGGAATGGGTATTTTATCGCTCTATGGTAAAAAAATGAAAATTAATTTCGTGAGCGTAAAAGTTTCTATTTTTTCAACAAGATCAAACAACTATCACCCAAGAAGATCCTAAAGGCTTTACTTGGCACAAACACTAATTAAAACATAAAAACACAATCATAGCAGTAGCATAATTGTGCTAACTCACAAGAATAGGAAGCAAAAAAAGCAAAAATAAAATTTTATTCATTGGGTTGCCTCCCGACAAGCGCTATCGTTTTACACCCTTAGCTAGGCATAAAGCAAGGATCTAAGTTTTATCATCTTTGCTTCGAGATCCATAAGATGCTCTCATGATTGATTCATAGGGTGGCTTAATTCTAGTTCTAGGAAAGTGTTCCATACCCTTCCTCAAAGGAAATTGGAACTTAATATTGCCTTCTTTCATATCAATCATGGCACCGATAGTGCGTAAAAACGGTCTACCAAGAATAATAGGACAAGACGGATTGCAATCAATATCAAAAAAAATAAAATATATGGGCAAATAATTCCTATTTGCAAGAATAAGAACATCATTAATTCTTCCCATAGGCTTTTTAATAGAAGAATCCGCCAAGTGCAAATTTAAAGAACGTGATTCAAGATCGGTAAGACCAAGCACATCACATAAAGATTTTGGAATTGTAGAAACACTAGCACCCAAGTCACACAAAGCAAAACACTCATAATTTTTAATCTTGACTTTTATAGTAGGTTCCCATTCATCATGCAATTTTCTAGGAATTGAAACTTCTAATTCCAATTTCTCTTCCAAAGCTCTCATCATAGCATCAACAATATGTTTAGTAAAAGCTTTATTTTGTTCATAGGCATGGGGTGAATTTATCATGTATTGCAAAAAATAAATACAATCAATCAAAGAGCAACTATCATAATTACAGTCTTTGTAATCCAAAAGAGTGGGCACATCACTAGTTAAAGTTTTGACCTCTTCAAACGCACTTTCATCAATTTTTTCAACAAGATTTTCACCCTCCGAAATGTTGGGACAGCTTCTACCTAAAGTTTACTCTTCTCCAGTCCCTTTTTCATCAATATTAACTTTACTAAACAAGATCTTCATCACTTTTGTGAAAGAAATCACTAGTAAACGCTTTTTCTAAGAATTCTCTTTTAGCTCTAAGCATAGCGGTTCTTTTCTTACTTTCATCCATAGAAACATAAAGAGCTTTAATTGATTCATTTAGGCACAAAAATTTTCATCTTGAGATTTTCCACATCATGAGCAATTCTATCAACACTAGACAAATCATCAATCTTATTCAACTTTTCTTCTATGGAAGTGTTGAAAACTATTTTGCGTGTTGATAAATTCTTTAATATTATTCTCAAGATCAGAGGTGTTCCTATTATTATTATAAGATTGATTTCCATAGAAATTACCATAATTATTAGAGGAATCGCTAGGAAAAGGCCGACGATTAAAATTACCTCTATAAGCATTGTTGTTGAAATTATTTCGAGAGATAAAATTCACATCTATGGCATCACTATTTTGCTCAATCAAAGTAGAAAAAGCCATATCATTAAGATCAATAGGAGCACTTCTACTAGCAACTAATTTCACAAGAGCATCAACTTTTTCACTCAAAGAAGAAATTTCTTCAACCGAATTAACCTTTTTACTAGTAGGAGCCCTTTCGGTATGACATTGCGAATAATTTGCCATGATATTGTCAAGCAATTTGGTAGCTTCACCTAAAGTAATTGCCATAAAAGTACCACCCACGGCGGAATGTAAAAGATTACGAGAAACGAAATTCAACCCCGCATAAATTTTTTGTATGATCAGCCAAAGAGTTAACCCATGAGTTGGGCAATTCCTTAGCATCATTTTCATCCTCTCCCAAGATTGTGCAACATGCTCATGTTCAAGTTGCTTGAAATTCATGATTTGGGTTCTAAGGGAAATAATTTTTGTGGGAGGAAAATACTTAGCGATAAAAGCATATTTGCACTTATTCCAAGAATCAATACTATTGCGAGGCAAAGAAGAGAACCAAATTTTGCAGAATCACGCAAAGAAAACGGAAATAATTTCATCTTGACCACAACATTGTCCACATCTTTTTTCTTTTGCATATCGCATAATTCCACGAAGATATTAAGATGGGACACGACATCCTCATTAGGAGTACCGAAAAATTGGTCTTTCATAACAAGATTCAGCAAAGCAGTATTAACATCACAAGTCTCTGCACTAGTGGCGGGAGGAGCAAGCGAAGTGCCAATAAAATCATTGTTATTGGTATTTGAGAAATCACATAACTTGGTGTTCTCTTGAGTCATGATGACCACACAACAAGATTGCACTCAAAAACAGATTTGGCAAGAAAACAGCGAATGGAAAATAGAGAGGCGAATAAAATGACAAATTTTTGTGAAGTGGGGGAGAGGAAAACAAGAGGCAAATGACAAATAATGTAAATTGCGAGGAGATGAGATTTTTGATTTGGAACCTGGTTATGAAGAAGATCTTCCCCGGCAACGGCGCCAGAAATTCCTTTTAATCGCTCTCTGACTATAGCGCCAGAAAAGCTCCTGTCTGCTAGGACTACATCAGTATTTCCCCAAAGAGGAAGGGATGATGTAGCACAACGACGGTAGGTATTTCCCTCAGTGAAGAAACCAAGGTTATCAAACCAGTAGGAGAACCAAGAAACACAATGTAAACAACACTTGCACACAAATAACAACACCTCGCAACCCGACGTGTTAAAGGGGTTGTCAATCCCTTTCGGGTAACGATGCCACAAAATTGTAGTAGATTGAAATAATAGATCGCAAATAAAATAAAGTGCAGAAAAGTATTTTTGTATTTTTGGTTTAATAGATCTGAATAAAAATGCAAAGGGAAAGTAGATCGCAAGCAAATATAAGAGGAAGAAGACCTGGGGGCCGTAGGTTTCACCAGTGCCTTCTCTCGAGAAAAGATAGCAAACGGTGGGTAAACAAATTACTGCTGGGGAATTGATAGAACCTCAAATAATTATGATGATATCCAAGCAATGATCATTACATAGGCATCACGTCCAAGATTAGTAGACCGACTCCTGCCTGCATCTACTACTATTACTCCACACATCGACCACTATCCAGCATGCATCTAGTATATTAATTTCATGGAAAAACGGAGTAATGCAATAAAAACGATGACATGATGTAGACAAGATCTGTTTATCTATTGCGTAGATATTGATCCCATCTTTTTATCCTTAGTAGCAACGATACATACGTGTCGGTTCCCTTTTCTGTCACTGGGATCAAGCACCGTAAGATCGAACCAATTACCGAGTACCTCTTCCCATTGCAAGACAAATAGATCAAGTTGGCCAAACAAAACCCAAATATCAGAGAAGAAATACGAGGCTATAAGAGATCATGCATATAAGAGATCAAAGAAACTCAAATAACTTTCATGGATATAAAATGATATGACTGATCATAAACTCAAAGCTCATCAGATCCCAACAAACTCACTTCAAAAAGAGTTACATCATATGGATCTCCAAGAGACCATTTTATTGAGAATCAAGAGAGAGAGAGAGATGAATCCATATAGCTACTAACTATGGAACTGAAGGTCTACAAAGAACTACTCATGCATCATCGGAGAGGCACCAATGGAGGTGGTGAACCCCATCCAAGATGGTGTCTAGATTGGATCTGGTGGTTCTGGACTCTGCGGCGGCTGGATGAATATTTCGTCGACTCCGCTAGTGTTTTCGGAATATTTGGGTATTTATAGAGCAAAGAGGCGGTCCGAGGGGCACCCGAGGTGGGCACAACCCACCAGGGCGTGCCTGGGCCTCCTGGCGCACCCTGGTGGGTTGTCCCCTCCTCGAGACTCCCCCAAGGTGCTCCAGGGCCCAACATGTTCCTTCTGGTTCATAAAAAAAATCTCTGTCAAGTTTTGTGGCATTTGGACTCGGTTAGATATTGATTTTTTACGATGTAAAAAACACGGAAAAAACAAGAACTGGCACTTGTCACTATGTCAATTGGTTAGTACCAAAAATGATATAAAATTACTATAAAATGATTATAAAACATCCAAGATTGATAATATAACAGCATGGAACAATCAAAAATTGTAGATACGTTGAAGATGTATCAATAATTCCCATTAATGTGTAGCAAATAAAACATTATATCTCAGGTACGCCCATTAATGTTGAAAGCAATATTATCCAGACTATGACACCGGAAGAACACACAAAAGAAACCTTCGGAACACTCCAGAATCATGAAAAAGAGGAGGTACGTGATACGGTAAGTAAACGGACTCCGAAAAATCCGCAAAAATATTTTTTGTCAGTTTTGGAATATTTAAAAAATTAGGAAAATAAGAAACTATCAGGAAGGTGACCCTGGTGGGCACAAGACACCAGGGCGCGACTGGCGTGCCAGGCGCACCCAGGTGGGTTGTGCCCACCTCTAGTACCTTCCAGACTCCGTTTTTCTTCGTTTGCTTGTTTCTCGAGATAAAAAAAATCTTTATATACCCCACAAACTTATTGACCATCGTATCGCGAAGAAATCTCCTGTTTTCTTATCCTTGTTGTTTCCTGACAGATCTCATCTACCATGGCCGCTTCACGCTCCTCCAAGGACATGTTCTTCGAGAACGTCATCAACCCATATTTGCGGGAGGTGATGCAGCACCCTCAGGCTATCCAGATGCATGAGCGGGTGCTTCACATCCGCGATGTGCAAGGTCCCAAAGGGATGGGAACCGTGGAGGCTGGGCTTGAAGCTATGGAGTATGAGGTTTTCCGGTGCAAGGGGATGGTGGAACATGGACTCAATGCCAATCACCTCATGATCGCGGACTACACCCGTGATCTCAAGGTGGATGGCAAGTCCATGAAGGACATCGTCTTCACCTTCAACGAGCAAATCAACTTCCTCCAATGCCAGATCTACGACCTCCAAAACCAAGTCTTTGAATATGACGTGAGGTTTAAATGTATGAGTTTGGCTGCCAGGTGCAGGACCTGTGAGACTCACTCCTCCCCTTATGATGGTGAGCCTCTGCCATGGAATACGAGGATAAGATCGTTACTTCATCACCACCACCTCCTTCTTCATCACCAAAATAAAATTGATTATCGGGTATGGGCACTCCCCTTCGCTTGTGCCAAGCTTGGGGGAGGTGCCCCGGTATCGTATCACCTCCACTATCTTTTGCCTTTACTTATCTTAGTTCGATCCATAGTTATCTTTAGCTTTAGATGAATAAAAGTTTAGTCCTTTCTTTTCGAGTGTTTGCTTAGTGATATATCTATCCTTGTAATCATGTTCGAGATATATAATAAAGTTTAGTTTGACTTTTGCTTTATTTACTTTCATGTTTAATAAAAAGAAAGGAAATAACTGAAAAAGATCATATGCTAATCTTATGGTAAGTAATGACATCACATAAGGAAAAGTATAAGTAGAAAATTTTATTGGAGATTGACAAACATAGCATTGGTCAATGATGCAATTCATGAAAGAATTAATAAGGGAAGAGAATATTCTCATGCAAATATACTATCCTGGAAATCCTTTGTGACTGTGAGCCCCCATCAGAAGATTATATGCCAAACTTGTTGACGTGGGACAAGGAAGACATTGTAATGACTTACGTTTGTTCATATTCACATAGATGTTATGTTGTCATAGATCCTTCAACATGTGGTGCTTGCGCCCCATCTTTGCTAGCCAAAAATGACGCACCAAGTATAGATACTACTTGTGCATCCAAAAACCCTCAAATCCAAATCTTATTTTCAAGAGTCCACCATACCACCTAAGGATTGAGTAAGATCCTTCAAGTAAGTTTTCATCGGTGCAATAAGGCAATAAAAATTGCTTCTAGAAGAGTTAGATCATTTATTAAAAGAAAATTGAGCATTGTAGAAACATGTGATAGCAAATAATAAAAGCGACAGATTGCATAATAAATCTTTCTATCATAAGGGGCAATATAACGCGACGTTCTTTTGCACTAAGGGATTGAGCATACAAACAAAAAGTGCATGGAAACCTCTACTTCCCTCTGCGAAGGGCCTATCTTTCACTTTTATGTATTTACTTTCATGCAAGAGTCGAAGTTTTTCTCTCTATTCCTTTTTACTTTTCTATTTTGGTAAGCATCATGTGGTGAGGAAAGATCTAGGGACATATATCCAGCTGGATAGGGGTAGCATGAGTTATTATTGTTGACATCATCCTTTAGGTGAATATGTTGGGAGGCGAAATTATAAGCCCCTATCTTTCTATGTGTCCGGTTGAGACGTTTTGCTCATGTGTATGCGGTGAGTGTTAGCAATCATAGAAGACTATATGATGGTTGAGTATGTGGACTTTCCTAAAGGCTTCGATACATGACCCTTCCAGAAAAGATAATCAAGTTTAGTTGCAAAGTTGACTGAGAACATAGTTTGTTGGTTTCCAATAGAGTTTATGCTTTATATTTCGTTGTTGTGATGAATTGTTACTCATTCATGAGATGTCTATGATATAAGTTCTATGATAAAGTTTTATTTTAAAGTTTGTTGCTGTCATAATAATTTACATGATGCTTCTATGTCCGTATTTTGTTTTATCGACACCTCTCTCTCTCTCTCTCTCTCTAAGCAAGTGGACATGTTTTTTGATTTCGGTTTTGGCTAGAGGAGAAGCGAGGTCTAAGCTTGGGGGAGTTGATACGTCCTTTTTGCATAATGTTTACCTACTATTATTTACAATGTTTTTATGCTTAATAATGCTTTTTGGAGTAATTCTAATGCCTTTTCTCCCATAATATACAAGCTACACATAAAGAGGGAGAATTCCAGCAGCTGGAAATCCGGTCCTGGAAAAGCTACGTCAGGCTACCTATTCTGCACAACTCCAAATGAGCTGAAACTTCAGGGGGAATTTTTATGGAATATATAAGAAATACTGGAGCAAATAACTATCGGAGGGGGCCACCTGTGAGCACAAGACACCAGGGCGCGCCAGCCCCCCAGGCACGCCCTGGTGGGTTGTGCTCAGCCCAGCCCACCTCCGGTGCCCCTCTTCTGCTATATAAGTCATTTTGACGTAGAAAAATATGGAGAGGCCTTTCGGGACAGAGCACCGCCTCCCCAAGATTAGGATGGCGCCGCTCCCTCGGTAGGGAGGAAGAACCCAGAGGGCAGGTGTGGATGGTGACGCTGCCGGAGGACCAGAATTGGAGCGCGGAGTCACCGGCAAACACAACACATTAGAACAGTTGTCCCCGTTCTTAACACGTCGTGGGTTGCCGCCGCCGTCCGCATCACTACCACCCGAAGACCCTAGCGAAGCAGTCACATCAGACTCCATGCTCTCTAAGTTATCACAGAGAGAGCATGATCGTCCCCAGCAGCCCTGTCGTTAGGGGTCACCGCACGCCCCGAAGACATGAGTAGGAGCAAAGAGCGCTCCTGCACGGCATGAGGACGGCGCCATGGAGGAGTTGTATTCACCTTTGTTGATGGTGACTCTCTTTCGTGACTCCTCCCCGGCGCCGCGAAGAGAAGGAGAATGGGGAGCGATCGACTACAACGCGCCCTGCCTACTACGGGCCTCGACATGGTGTCGTTTGATACGTCCCCAACGTGTTTATAATTTCTGAAGTATTCATGCTATTTTAGATGATTTTTGGGACTAACCTATTAACCTAGAGCCTAGTACCAGTTTCTGTTTTTTTCTTGTTTTTGAGTTTTACAAAGAAGGAATATCAAATGGAGTCCAAATGACCTGAAAATTTTTGGTGATTCTTTATGGATCAGAAGAAGCCCCCGAAGCAAAAGAGTAGGGCCAAAAGAGCCACGAGGCCTCCACAAGGTCGGGGGGCACACCCTACCCCCCGGAGGGTGCTCCGACCTTGTGGGCGCCTTATGGACCCCCTTGACGTCAAACCAACGCCAAAAATTCCTATAAATACAGAAACCCCTGAAAAGAAACCTAGATCGGGAGTTCTGCCACCGTAAGCCTCTGTAGCCATGAAAAACCAATCTAGGCCCTCTCTAGCACCCTGCCGGAGGGGGCCAACATCACCGAAGGCCATGGAGGAGGAAGCCGGAGGGGTCACCATCGCCATGGAGGCCAAGGACCAGAGGGAGAGCCTTTCCCCATCTAAGAGGGAAGCCATGGAGGAGGAAGCACAAAGGGGAGAACCGCTCCCCTCTCTCTTGGTGGTGCCAGAGTGCCATCGGGGGAACCATTGCCGCGGTGATTGTCTTCATCAACATCACCATCCTCATCTCTTTTATGCTGTCCACTCTCCCGCACCCCGTTGTAATCCCCTACTTGAACATGGTGCTTTATGCCACACGTTATGATCCAATGATGTGTTGCCATCCTATGATGTTTTGAGTAGTTTTCCTTTGTCCTTAGGGTTGATTGATGATATATATTGGTTTGAGTTGTATGTTTTATTTTGGTGTTGTCCTATGGTGCCTTCCTTGCCGCGCTCACAAGAAGGATTCCCGCTGTAGGGTGTTGCAATACGTTCATGATTCGCTTATAGTGGGTTGCTAGAGTGACAGAAGCTTAAAGCCGAGTAAGGGGGTTGTTGCGTATGGGATAAAGGGGACTTGATGCTTTAATGCTATGGTTGCATTTTACCTTAATGATCTTTAGTAGTTGCGGATGCTTGCTAGAGTTCCAATCATAAGTGCATATGATCCAAGAAGAGAAAGTATGTTAGCTTATGCCTCTCCCTCATATGAAATTGCAATAATGATTACCAATCTTGTTAACAATTGCCTAGGATAATTCCGCATACCGACCCATCATTATTCCACACTCGCTATTTATAATATATGGTAATATATTCTAACTTTTTGATAAGAGCACCTACTTTTATATTTTAGTTCTCCAATATCATGCAAAGTTATCCTTTCATACCCACAACGTAGTTTTATTTCTTGTTTCTAGGTGGAAGCAAATGTTCGGTGTATGTAGAGTCGTATGAGTGGGCAGATAGGAGTTGAGAGAATATTGATCTTACCTTTAGCTCCTTGTGGGTTCAACACTCCATACTTACCACTTCCACCTTTCGAAATTTCTACGGTGATTCCTTGCACTTGGGGATTATCAAGCTCTTTTCTGGCACCGTTGCCGGGGAGCAATAGTGTGGGATTTATATTTTCGTGTATGCTTGTCTGTTTTCTTCACTAAGTAGTTTTTGTTTTCCCTTTTGTTTTTGCTTAGTTGTGGGTTAAACAAACAAAAAAATTACAAAATGAAAATACTAAAAAAAATTACATGCCTCTGATGCCCAAAAACTTTTGCAAAAAGAGAAGTGATTGGAAGGTTATGCATTGGAGAAGTGAGGGTCAACCTTGAACACTGGTGTTCATGCTCATGGAAACAATGTATAATTTTTCATGGATGTTTCTCAAAAATAAGTATCCCCTTGTATATATTCATTGCATTATAAAAATAATATGTCATGGTTTGGCTTTAGGATGCTTAAATTGCTTGTTTGGTGTGTGCAACAGAAAAATAGAAACTTTTGTTGTAGTCTTTTAATTTTCATTTTTTACTAGAGCTTGATAAAATCTTGAAAGTTTTACACAGTAATACTCTGCAAATTATTTAGATTTTCCTAATTTTTTAGAATTTTTGAAGTTATAGAAGTATACGAAAGTTCCAGATTGCTACAGACTATCCTGCTCTTGACATATTCTGTTTTTTTAGAAATGGAGGAGGATCCACGGCCTCTGGATCTAGACGATGCATGCATCCACTTTATTAATTATTCGCACAAGACCTTACAAAGTCATAAACAAGTAAGACTAAAGCCACCGTCTAGACAACATTTGTCGCTACTCCTATCCAGTTGACGAAGGGATGCTAATAGCCTGGGCCTAATACCAAACAGACCTTGCAGCCAAACCTAACATATAAGACCTGAGGTCCCAACCAGGACGCCTGCCGGGTATGGGGCACCCACCAGTCCGGTGCACTCCTCAACTAGGACACCTATCGGGTATGAGGCCGCCGCAGCCACCTGCCACCACTCCATCTTCGGTACGGTACTGTTGCATCTACCTTGCCCGGTCTAGCTGTCTTCGATGCCACCATGGTGCCAAACAACGCCACCATCCTGCACGTATCCATCCACACGCGCCCGTCACCAAAACCCGCACAGCCATGCCGCCGGGATCCGTCGTCGGCCTTGCGGTAGATGAAACACCGCTCCTCCTCGTCCCCTCCAGCCAGCTCCTGCTCCAAAATGATGCCCTCAGGAGGGAGCACGACATCGAAGGTGTTTTCATCACCCGATCCGGTAGACCCAGATCTAGGGTTTCCCCTGGAACATCTCAATCATGTTGACACAGTTTGCAACGACGTTGCCTCAACAGGGGGCGTCGGAGACGCCGTCATTATCCGCCATGATCGAAGTCGGCGTGATTTTCAACGAAAGTAGCGCCACCATGATCTCGCCGCTGACTGGATCCGAGCACACCATCGCCATGTAGACGTATGGTGTCATTGGAAAGCCGGTTGAGGACATACGGCTACCCCACCCTGGGCCCATCATGCGCCATTGGCCGGCCATAGCTGAACGACGACGGATCTAGCCGGGACGCCAGATCCGCAGCCACCGCCGCCACCCAACACCCGGACAGGCAAGCCAACGACTCAACCCACCGGCCATGGGGGAAACGGCCGCCGCCGCATGCCAGGGTCACCGCCCTAACCGCATCGGCTGAAGACGAAGGCGCCAATGCGAGATCGATCCAGACGACCTGGATCCCTCGCGTGCGACCCTGGTCAGCAACGCAGAACCTCCTCGCCGCGCTGACGAGAGGTTCACCGCCGGATCCACCACGCCGGCTTCTGCCACCGTGCCGCAAGCGGGCCATGCCGTCCAGGGCAACGCGCCGCTGTTAGGAGAAGAGTGCCCTGCCGTTGCAGTCCTCTGATGCAGGCTTTGCCCACTGGCCTCCTCCGGCAGCGGCCAGGCCGCGGGTTGCAGAGGCGAGGGACGGGGCGGCGGCTAGGGTTCGCTCGTGCCGCCCCCTTGAGAGCGACGCGAGCGGTTAGCGATTGAGATTGTCAATAGATTCTGTTTTCTATATGTTGTTCACTTATTTTGATGAATCTATGGGTAGTATCGGGGGGTATGAGCCATGGTGAAGTTGCAATATAGTAGATATAATGCTAATGTAAAATTGGAATGAGTTTATAACAGTACCTAAAGGTTGTGATTTACTTTATTATACTAACGGATCTCACAAAGTATTTGTTAAGTTTTTTGTGGATGAAGTGTTCGAAGAACAAGGAGTTACCGATATAAGAAGAATAAGGAGAGGCAAGAGTTCAAGCTTGGGGATGCCCAAGGCACCCCAAGTAAATATTCAAGTATACTCAAGCATCTAAGCTTGGGTATGCCCCGGTTGCCATCCCATCTTTCTTCTTCAACAATTATCGGTATACCTCGGTTTTTGTTTTGTTCACATGCTATGCGTCTTTTGTGTTCATTTATCTTTTCTTTTCCTATATGCTCCATGCTAGTGTGAGATAGCCCTTCGTTGATTTGTAGAACGCTCTTTATGCTTCACTCAAATCTTTTGAGTATGGCTTTATAGAATGCTTCATGTGCTTCACTTATATATTTTGAGCTTGGATATTGATAAACATATATTATTTGTAGAATGCTATATGAACTTCACTTATATCTTTTAGTGTATTAATAAAATTATCATTGAAAGTGGGTTTGGAAGAGTGTCAACTCTAGGTAATGATTCCACTATTTTGGAGGGTGTTGAAACTTATAATATTTATGAAAGTGGATTTGGAGAGGTCATGACTTTATTTAATGATGATTCCACTATTTCGGAAGAGGTTCCAATTGATTATGAGAACAAAGTTGCTATCTCGATGATTATTGTGATGACATGTATTCTATAATAATGATAACCATGAAACTTGTCATCTTGATTTTAATTTTCAATTGGATTATGCCTCACATGATAGTTATTTTGTTGAGTTTGCTCCTACTACTATTCATGAGAATAAATTTGCTTATGTGGAGAGTGGTAAAATTTCAATGCTTGTGGATCATGAAAAGAATGCTTTGTGTGATAGATATATTGTTGAATTCATTCATGATGCTACTGAAAATTATTACGAGGGAGGAATATATGCTTGTAGGAGTTGCAATAATATCACGTTTCCTCTCTATGTGTTGAAAAGCTTGAAGTTATGGTTGTTTTGCCTTCCTATGCCTGCTCACAAAATCCCTATGCACAGGAAGTGTGTTAGACTTAAATGTGCTAGTCATATTCTTCATGATGCTTCCATTATGTTTCAATTCTTATCTTTCATGTGAGCACCATTGAAATCGTCATGCCTAGCTAAAAAGGCAATAAAGAAAAGCGCTTGTTAGGAGACAACCCAACACCATTACCAACTATTTTTGTGTGTTCACATGATTAAGCTACGGTAGTAATCATGTTTTATAGCCTTTGTTTCAATAAAGTGACAAGTAAGACCTTTGGGATGGCTTACGGTGATAGTTGATTTGATCTTGCTGAAAAACATAAACTTTTGCGCTCAGGAAAACAATTCTAATTTTTAACAGAAGCGTGATAAAATACTGATTCTTTTTGCAGAATATTCATAAAAAATTACCCCATTTTTCCTAATTGTTTAAAAGTTTTGGAGTAACAGAAGTATGGTTGTTGTTCAGATCATTACAAATTGTTCTATTTCTGGCAGATTCTGTTTTCAATGCATAGTTTTCTTGTTTTCTAGTTTCTATGGCTTCTATTGCTCAATATAAATTCTAGAAATGATATGGCACAGTAGGCATTGTTGGAAATATGCCCTAGAGGCAATAATAAATTAGTTATTATTATATCATATTTCATTGTTCATGATAATCATTTATTATCCATGCTAGAATTGTATTGATAGGAAACTCAGATACATGTGTGGATAAATAGACAACACCATGTCCCTAGTAAGCATCTAGTTGACTAGCTCGTTGATCAATAGATGGTTATGGTTTCCTGACCATGGACATTGGATGTCGTTGATAACGGGATCACATCATTAGGAGAATGATGTGATGGACAAGACCCAATCCTAAGCCTAGCACAAGATCGTGTAGTTCGTTTGCTAAAGCTTTTCTAATGTCAAGTATCATTTCCTTAGACCATGAGATTGTGCAACTCCTGGATACTGTAGGAGTGCTTTGGGTGTGCCAAACGTCACAATGTAACTGGGTGGCTATAAAGGTACACTACAGCTATCTCCGAAAGTGTCTGTTGGGTTGGCACGAATCGAGACTGGGATTTGTCACTCCGTGTAAACGGAGAGGTATCTCTGGGCCCACTCGGTAGGATATCATCATAATGTGCACAATGTGACCAAGGAGTTGATCATGGGATGATGTGTTACAGAACGAGTAAAGAGACTTGCCGGTAACGAGATTGAACAAGGTATCGGGATACCGACGATCGAATCTCGGGCAAGTACAATACCGCTGGACAAAGGGAATTGAATACGAGATTGATTGAATCCTCGACATCGTGGTTCATCCAATGAGATCATTGTGGAACATGTGGGAACCAACATGGGTATCCAGATCCCGCTGTTGGTTATTGGCCGGAGAGTTGTCTCGGTCATGTCTGCATGGTTCCCGAACCCGTAGGGTCTACACACTTAAGGTTCGATGACGCTAGGGTTATTAGGAAGACTTGTATGTGATTACCGAATGTTGTTCGGAGTCCCAGATTAGATCCCGGACATCACGAGGAGTTCCGGAATGGTCCAGAGGTAAAGATTTATGTATGGAAAGTTGTTGTTCAGGTTCCGGGAAAAGTTCGGTTTTTTCCGGTATTGTACCGGGAAGCTTCCGGAAGGTTCCAGAGGATTCCGGAGGGGTCCAGAAAATGTTCCACCACGTCCAATACAGCAGCATGGGCTGTAGGGGGGCGCCCTAACCTTAATGGGACAAGGGCACCAGCCCCCCAAGGCCCATGCGCATGGGAGAGCGGAAACCCTAAAGGGGAGGGCCTCCACTTGACTTGGGAGGCACTCCTCCCCCCTTGGCTGCCGCCCCAACCATAGATGGGATCTAAGGGGGCCGGCCCCCCTCTCTCCCCACCTATAAAAATGGAGGGGTGGGAGGGCGGCCACACCCTTGAACCTGGCGCAGCCCCTCCCCTCCAATACCTCTCCTCCTCCGCATGAGCTTGGTGAAGCCCTGCCGGAGAACTGCCACTCCATCACCACCACGCCGTCGTGCTGCTGTTGGACTCTCTTCCTCAACCTCTCCTTCCTCCTTGCTGGATCAAGGCATGGGAGACGTCTCCGTTCCGTATGTGTGTTGAACGCGGAGGTGTTGTCCGTTCGGCGCTAGGATCATCGGTGATTTGGATCAGGACGAGTACGACTCCATCAACCCCGTTCACTTGAACGCTTCCTCTTAGCAATCTACAAGGGTATGTAGATGCACTCTCCTTCCCCTCGTTGCTAGATTACTCCATAGATTGATCTTGGTGATGCGTAGAAAATTTTAAATTTCTGCTACGATCCCCACAGTGGCATCATGAGCTAGGTTTATGCGTAGTTTCTATGCACGAGTAGAACACAAAGCAGTTGTGGGCGTCGATTTTGTCAATTTACTTGCCGTTACTAGTCTTATCTTGATTCGGCGGCATCATGGGATGAAGCGGCCCGGACCGACCTTACACGTACTCTTATGTGAGACTGGTTCCACCGACTGACATGCACTTGTTGCATAAGGTGGCTAGCGGGTGTCTGTCTCTCCCACTTTAGTTGGATCAGATTCGATGAAAAGGGTCCTTATGAAGGGTAAATAGAAATTGGCATATCACATTGTGGTTTTCATGTAGGCAAGAAACGTTCTTGCTAGAAACCTATAGCAGCCACGTAAAAAACTTGCAACAAGAATTAGAGGACGTCTAACTTGTTTTTGCAGCATATGCCTTGTGATGTGATATGGCCAAAAGGATGTGATGAATGATATATGAGATGTATGAGATTGATCATGTTCTTGTAATAGGAATCACGACTTGCATGTCGATGAGTATGACAACCGGCAGGAGCCATAGGAGTTGTCCTAATTTATTTATGACCTGCGTGTCAACATAAACGTCATGTAATTACTTTACTTTATTGCTAAAGCGTTAGCCATAGTAGTAGAAGTAATAGATGACGAGACAACTTCAAGAAGACACGATGATGGAGATCATGATGATGGAGATCATGGTGTCATGCCGGTGACAACGATGATCATGGAGCCCCGAAGATGGAGATCAAAAGGAGCAAAATGATATTAGCCATATCATGTCACTATTTGATTGCATGTGATGTTTATCATGTTTTACATCTTATTTGCTTAGAACGATGGTAGCTTAAATAAGATGACCCCTCACTAAAATTTCAACAAAAGTGTTCCCCCTAACTGTGCACCGTTGCGAAGGTTCGTTGTTTTGAAGCACCACGTGATGATCGGGTGTGATAGATTCTAACGTTCGAATACAATGGGTGTTGATGAGCCTAGCATGTACAGACATGGCCTCGGGACACATGCGAACCACTTAGGTTGACTTGACGAGCCTAGCATGTACATACATGGCCTCGGAACACGGAAGACCGAAAGGTCGAACATGAGTCGTATAGAAGATACGATCAACATGAGATGTTCACCGTTGATGACTAGTCCGTCTCACGTGATGATCGGACATGGCCAAGTCGATTCGGATCATGTTTCACTTAGATGACTAGAGGGATGTCTATCTGAGTGGGATTTCATTAAACTAATTTGATTAGATGAACTCAATTATCATGAACATAGTCTAAATTGTCTTCGCAAATATGTTGTAGATAAATAGGTCACGTTGTAGCTCCCTGTTTCAATATGTTCCTAGAGAAAGATTAAGTTGAAAGATATTGTAAGCAATGATGCGGACTAGGTCCGTAGTCCGAGGAGTGTCCTCACTGCTACACAGAAGGCTTACGTCTTTGATGCACCGCTCGATGTGCAAACCCCTACAACGTCGTCTGTGGATGTTGTGAACACCTGACAGACACATTCTGATGACTACCTGATAGTTTAATGCACCATACTTTAGGTCTTAGAATCGGGATTCCATTGACGTTTTGAACGCCATAGAACATATGAGATGTTCCAAGAGCTGAAATTGGGATTTTAGGCTCATGCCCGTGTTGAGAGGTATGAGACCTCTGACAAGTTCTTTTGCCAACAAGATGGAGGAGAATAGCTCAGCTAGTGAGCATGTGCTCAGAATGTCTGGGTGATACAATCACTTAAATCAAGTGGGAGTTAAACTTCCAGATAAGATAGTGATTGTTAGAGTTCTCTAGCCACTATCACTAAGCTACTAGATCTTCGTGATGAACTATGACATGCAAGGGATGGAGTTGATCCCGGAGCTATTCGCGGTGCTTAAGACCGCAAAAGATAGAAATCAAGAAGGAGCATCAAGTGTTGATGGTTTAACAAGACCACTGGTTTCAAGAAGGGCAAGGGCTAGAAGGGAAACTTCATGGATGGCAAACCAGTTGCCTCTCCAGTGAAGGAACCCAAGGTTGAACCCAAACCCGAGACTAAGTGCTTCTATTGTAAGGGGAACGGTCACTGGTAGCGGAATTACCCCAAATGCATGGTAGATAAGAAGGCTGGTAACTTCAACAAAGTATATATGTGTTATTAATGTGTACCTCACTAGTACTCCTGGTAGCACCTGGGTATTGGATACCGGTTCAGTTACTATTATTGGTGACTTGAAGCAAAAGCTATGGACTAAACGGAGACTGGCTAAGGGCGAGGTGACGATGTGTGTTGGAAGTGTTTCCAAAGTTGATGAGATCACCATCGCACGCTCCATCTGCCTTCGGGATTAGTATTGAACCTAGATAAATGTTATCAGGTGTCTACGTTGAGCATGAATATGATTAGATCATGTTCATTGCAATACGGTTATTTATTTAAGATACAGAATAATGGTTATTCTGTTTACATGAATGATACCTTTCATGGTCATGCACCCTATGTGAATGGTTCATTGAATCTCGGTCGCGGTAATACACATGTTCACGCCAAAAAGGGATGTAGAGTTAATAATGATAGTACCACTTTCTCGTGGCACTGCCGCTTAGGTCATATTAGCATAAGATGCATGAAGAAACTCCGTGTCGATGGATGTTTGGAGTCACTTGATTTTGAATCACTTGACACATGCGAGCCATGCCTCATGGGCAGGATGACTAAGACCCCGTTTTCAGGTACAATGAAACGGGCAAGTGACTTGTTGGAAATCATACATGCTGATGCGTGTGATCCAATGAGAATTTAAGCGTGCGGTGGATATTGCTATTTTCTCATCTTCACTGACGATTTGAGTAGATATAGGTGTATTTACTTAATGAAGCACAAGTCTGAAATGTTTGAAAAGTTCAAGCGATTTCAAAGTGAAGTTAAGAACCATCATAACAAGAAGATCAAATTCCTACGATCTGATCAATGAGAATTTCTGAGTTATGAGTTTGGCAATCACTTAAGACATTGTGGAATTGTTTCACAGTTGAAGCCACCTGGAACACCACAGGGTAATGGTGTGTCCGGACGTCGTAATCGAACCTTATGAGATATGGTGCGATCTATGATGTCTCTTACTGATCTACCGCTATTATTTTGAGGTTATGCATTAGAGACAGCTGCATTCACTTTAGATAGGACACCATATAAGTCCATTGAGACGACACCGTATGAGCATTGGTTTGGCAAGAAACCAAAGTTGTCATTTCTTAATGTTTGGGGCTGCGATGCTTAAGGCTTCACCCGGAGAAGCTCGAACCCAAAGCAGACAAACACATCTTCATAGGATACCCAAGGGTGACAGTTGGGTATACCTTCTATCTCAGATCCGAGGGCAAATTTTTTTGTCGCTAAGAACGGGTCCTTTCTCGAGAAGGAGTTTCTCTCGAAAGAATTGAGTGGGAGGAAGATAGAACTTGATGAGGTTGTCGAACCTTTACTTCAACCAGAGAGTGATGCAACACAGAAAGATGTTTTCTGTGGCGCCTATGTCTGTTGAATAGGAAGTTAATGATAGTGATCATAAAGCTTCGGATCAAGTTGCTATCGAACCTCGTAGGTCGACAAGGATATGCACTACTCCTAAGTGGTACAGTAATCCTGTCTTAGATATCTTGTTGTTAGACAACAATAAACCTACGAGCTATGGAGAAGCGATGGTGGGCCCGTATTCCGACAAATGGTTAGAAGCCATGAAATCCGAGATAGGATCCATATATCAGAACAAAGTATGGACTTTGGTGGACTTGCCCGATGATCGAGAAGCCATTGAGATAAATGGATCTTTAAGAAGAAGACGGACATGGGCGGTAATGTTACCATCTATGAAGCTCGACTTGTGGGAAAGAGTCTTTTCACAAGTTCAAGGAGTTGACTACGATGAGAATTTCTCACCCGTAGCGATGCTTAAGTCCGTCGGAATCATGTTAGCATTAGCTGTATTTTTCGATTATGAAATCTTACAGATGGATGTCAAAAACAAGTTTTCTTACCAGTTTTCGTAAGAAAAGTTGTATGTTATACAATAAAAGGTTTTGTTGATCCTAAGGATGCTAAAAGGTATGCTGGCTCTAGCAATCCTTCTATGGACTAGAGCAAGCATCTCGGAATCGGAATATATGTTTTGATGGAGTGATCAAAGCTTTTAGGTTTATACAATGTTTGCTAGAAAATTGTATTTGCAAAAAGGTGAGTGGGAGCACTACAACATTTCTGATAAGTATATGTGGATGACATATTGTTGATTCGAAATGATGTAGAATTTCTGGAAAGCATAAACGGTTGTTTGAAGAGTGTTTTTCAAAGGAAGACCTGGACAAAGCTTCTTACATATTGGGCATCAAGATCTATAGATCAAAACGCCTGATGATACTTTCAAAGAACGCACACCTTGACATGTTTTTGAAGGAGTTCAAAATAGATCAGTCAAAGAAGGGGTTCTTACCTGAGTTGTAAGGTGTGAAGTTGAGTAAGAATCAAAGATTGACCACGGCAGAAGAAAGAGGAAGGACGAAGGTCGTCCCCTATGCTTTTGTCATAGGCTCTATACGGTATGCCATGCTGACTACCGCACCAGATGTGTGCCTTGCCACATGTCTGGCAAGAGGGTACAAAGGTGATCTAGGATTGGATCACCAGATAGCGGTCAAAATTATCCTTAGAGGAATAAGGAAATGTTTCCCGGTTATGGAGGTGATAAAGAGTTTGACATAAAGAGTTACGTCGATGCAAGCTTAACACCTATCTGGATAGCTCTGAGTAGAGATACCGGATACGTATAATGGAGCAATAATTTGGAATAGCTCCAAGTGGAACGTGGTAGCAGCATCTACGATATAAAGTTTTGCGAAATACATAGGGATCTGAATATGGCAAGACCCGTTCACTACAACCTCTCTCACAAGCATAACATGATCAAACCCAGAACTCATTGAGTGTTAATCACATAGTGATGTGAACTAGATTATTGAGTCTAGTAAACTCTTTGGATGTTGGTCACATGGCGATGTGACCTGTGAGTGTTAATCACATGGCGATGTGAACTGGATTATTGACTCTAGTGCAAATGGGAGACTGTTGGAAATATGCCCTAGAGGCAATAATAAATTAGTTATTGTTATATCATATTTCATTGTTCATGATAATCGTTTACTATCCATGCTAGAATTGTATTGATAGGAAACTCAGATACATGTGTGGATAAATAGACAACACCATGTCCCTAGTAAGCATCTAGTTGACTAGCTCGTTGATCAATAGATGGTTACGGTTTCCTGACCATGGACATTGGATGTCGTTGATAACGGGATCACATCATTAGGAGAATGATGTGATGGACAAGACCCAATCCTAAGCCTAGCACGAGATCGTGTAGTTCGTTTGCTAAAGCTTTTCTAATGTCAAGTATCATTTCCTTAGACCATGAGATTGTGCAACTCCTGGATACCGTAGGAGTGCTTTGGGTGTGCCAAACGTCACAACGTAACTGGGTGGCTATAAAGGTACACTACAGGTATCTCCGAAAGTGTCTGTTGTGTTGGCACGAATCAAGACTGGGATTTGTCACTCCGTGTAAACGGAGAGGTATCTCTGGGCCCACTCGGTAGGACATCATCATAATGTGCACAATGTGACCAAGGAGTTGATCACGGGATGATGTGTTACGGAACGAGTAAAGAGACTTGCCAGTAGCGAGATTGAACAAGGTATTGGGATACCGATGATCAAATCTCGGGCAAGTACAATACCGCTGGATAAAGGGAATTGAATACGAGATTGATTGAAACCTCGACATCGTGGTTCATCCGATGAGATCATCGTGGAACATGTGGGAACCAACATGGGTATCCAGATCCCGCTGTTGGTTATTGGCCGGAGAGTTGTCTCGGTCATGTCTGCATGGTTCCCGAACCCGTAGGGTCTACACACTTAAGGTTCGATGACGCTAGGGTTATTAGGAAGACTTGTATGTGATTACCGAATGTTGTTCGGAGTCCCGGATGAGATCCCGGACATCACGAGGAGTTATGGAATGGTCCGGAGGTAAAGATTTATATATGGAAAGTTGTTGTTCGGGTTCCAGGAAAAGTTCGGTTTTTCCGGTATTGTACCGGGAAGCTTCCGGAAGGTTCCAGAGGATTCCGAAGGGGTCCGGAGGTCCGGAAAATGTTCCGCCACGTCCAATACAGCAGCATGGGCTGTAGGGGGGGGGGCCTAATCTTAATGGGCGAAGGGCACCAGCCCCCCCAAGGCCCATGCGCATGGGAGAGGGGAAACCCTAAAGGGGAGGGCCTCCACTTGACTTGGGAGGCACTCCTCCCCCCCTTGGCCGCCGCCCCAACCCTAGATGGGATCTAAGGGGGGCGGCCCCCCTCTCTCCCCACCTATAAATAATGGAGGTGTGGGAGGGCGGCCACACCCTTGAACCTGGCGCAGCCCCTCCCCTCCAATACCTCTCCTCCTCCGCGTGAGCTTGGCGTAGCCCTGCCGGAGAACTGCCACTCCATCACCACCACGCCGTCGTGCTGCTGTTGGACTCTCTTCCTCAACCTCTCCTTCCTCCTTGCTGGATCAAGGCGTGGGACATGTCTCCGTTCCGTATGTGTGTTGAACGCGGAGGTGCCGTCCGTTCGGCGCTAGGATCATCGGTGAATTGGATCATGACGAGTACGACTCCATCAACCCCGTTCACTTGAACGCTTCTGCTTAGCGATCTACAAGGGTATGTAGATGCACTCTCCTTCCCCTCATTGCTAGATTACTCCATATATTGATCGTGGTGATGCGTAAAAAATTTTAAATTTCTGCTACGATCCCCAACAGGCATAGTGTGAGAACAATTATGAATCTTGTGTTGATAGTACTAAAGTGAATGATTTACTCCTTATCATACTAACCCATCTCACGAAGTTCCGTTAAGTTTTGCGTGATTGAAGTTTTCAAGTTTCGGGTGAGATATCGATACAAGGAGAATAAGGAGTGGAAATACCCTAAGTTTGGGGATTCCCAAGGCACCCCAAGGTAATATTCAAGTAAGACTCAACTGCCTAAGCTTGGGGATGCCCCGGAGGGCATCCCCTCTTTCGTCTTCAAAACCATCTGTATACCTTACTCGGAGCTATATTTTTATCCGTCACATGATATGCGTTTTGCTTGGAGCGTATTTTCATTTTACTTGATGTTTGAATAAGATCTTTGGATCTGAAATCTTGAATGAGAGAGAGTCCTCACATGGCTAGTGAATTCCTTGACTACTCATTGTTCTTCACTCTTATCTTTTTGGAGTAGTTTCTCATTTACTCATGTGCTTCACTTGAATCCTATGCGTAAATGGTTGAATGAATTGAATATCATAAATCTGAATTTATATATGTTTCATATGCTTATACCATGGGGAGTAATGACTTCACACATAATAAGTATAGGTGGTACATTTAGTGAAAGTTAGCAAACATAATATTGGTCACTTGAACAATTCATGAAAGAATATTGAAGGAAGAGAGATTTCACATATAAATATCGAGTCCGTGAGTTATATAATAAAGAGTAGTTTTGAGTTGAGGGTTTTGCTTTCTTGCTATGATCTTGAGGGAATAAAATAAGAACAAGAATAAAAAGAAATAAAAAGATCATATAAATATCTTATGGAGAGTGATGACTTCACATATAAAGAGTATGATGAATAAAAGTTGTTGAGGGCTGAGAAACATAGTTTTGGTCATTGTTGCAATTAATAGGAAGTAATAAAGAAAGTGAAGTCTCACATATAAATATACTATCTTGGACATCTTTTGTAATTGTGAGCACTCATTAAAATATGACATGTTAAAAAGTTGATGTTGGACAAGGAAGACAGCATAATGGGTTATGTTTTCTTATATCCGAATAGAAGTTATATTGTCATGGATCCTCCAATATGTTGAGCTTGCCTTTCCCTCTCATGCTAACCAAATTCTTTGCACCAAGTAGAGATACTACTTGTGCTTCCAAACATCCCTTAAACCAGTTTTGCCATGAGAGTCCACCATACCTACCTATGGATCAAGTAAGATCCTTCAAGTATGTTGTCATCAGTGCAAGCAATAAAAATTGCTCTCTAAATATGTATGATCTATTAGTGTGAAGAAAATAAGCTTTATACAAACTTGTTATATGGAAGATATAAAAGCGACAGACTGCATAATAAAGGTCTTTATCACAAGCGGCAATATAAAGTGACATTCTTTTGCATTAAGATTTTGTGCATCCAACCATAAAAGCGCATGACAACTTCTGCTTCCCTCTGCAAAGGGCCTATCTTTTACTATTATCTTCAACCCTTATACAAGAGTCACGGTGATCTTCACCTTTCCTTTTACACTTTTTCCTTTGGCAAGCACTATGTGTTGGAGCGATCCGGATATATATATATATATATATATATCAATAGTATTACTATATATAGGGTCATGCTATTCGTCACCCTGGGTGAGAAATAGTTATTCTTCACCCTCTCTCTATTTTGATGTCAATGCACCGTATTTTTAGGTTTCGTAAATTTTTCCTTATTTCATACGTAAAAAGAGAATGTACGAAAATATATACTCACCGTAAAAAATATTTTATGTTATGTAAAATTACGAACGTAAAAACATAGTGTAAAACATAAATAAAATTTGATATTTCTGGTCTTATAACCTATTTTTTTTTGTTTTCTTATACCAAATTTTACGTAGTGAATCAATATGAATGTAAGTATTTGTATTTCAAATGTAATTTATTTACGAAGCGATCGTAAAATTACCTCGGGTCAAGAATAACTTATTCTGCATCCTGGGTGATGAATAGTATTACTATATATATATCCACTCAGATATAGCTTTTCATTAAGTATTATTGTTGACATTACCCTTGACATAAAGAGTTGGGAGGCGGGACTATAAGCCCCTATCTTTCTCTTTGTCCGATTGAAACTTTGTACCCATAAATATTAAGTGAGTGTTGGCAATTGTGGAAGACTATATGATAGTTCAGTATGTAGGATTTGCTAAAACAAAGCTCTTACATAGACCCTTCCTGAAAAATAAGATGAATTGCAATTGTTTGATGACTGAGAACATAGTTTGTTAGTTTTCCAGAAAGTTTATGGTCTATACCTTAATTTTTGAATGGCTTGTTACTTGATCATGAGAAGTTTTATGAGATGAGCTACTATTTATGATAAAGAATAATGCTAGAAAAAGTTCTTGGAACTTTCATTGATCAAACTTGTGCAATTGATAGCATTCACACTTCATAAATTATTTATTTTATCATTTACCTACTTGAGGACGAGCAGCAATTAAGCTTGGGGATGCTAATACGTCTCCAACGTATCTATAATTTATGAAGTATTCGTGGTATATTATTATCTATATGGGATGTTTTATATGCATTTATATGCTATTTTAGATGATTTTTGGGACTAACCTATTAACCTAGAGCCCAGTGCCAGTTTCTGTTTTTCCTTGATTTTGAGTTTTACAGAAAAGGAATATCAAACGGAGTCCAAATGACCTGAACATTTACGTTGATTTTTTATGGACTAGAAGAAGCCCCCGAAGCAAAAGACTTTGGCAAGAAGGGCCACGAGGCCTCCAGATGTTCAGGGGCACGCCCTACGCCCCGGGAGGGTGCTCCGACCTTGTGGGCGCCTCGTGGACCCCCTTGATGTGAAACCAACGCCAAAAATCCTATAAATACAAAAACTCCCGAAAAGAAACCTAGATCGGGAGTTCCCCGCCGTAAACCTCTATAGCCAGGAAAAACTAACCTAGGCCCTCTCTAGCACCCTGCCGGAGGGGCCAACATCACCGGAGGCCATGGAAGAAGAAGCTGGAGGGGTCACCATCGCCATGGAGGCCAAGGACTAGAGGGAGAACCTTTCCCCATCTGGGGAGGCCATGGAGGAGGAAGCACAAATGGGAGAACCGCTGCCCCTCTCTCTTGGTGGTGCCGGAGTGCCATCAGGGGAACCATTGCCGCGGTGATCGTCTTCATCAACATCACCATCCTCATCTCTTTTATGCGCTCCACTCTCCCGCACCCCACTGTAATCCCCTACTTGAACATGGTGCTTTATGCCACATATTATGATCCAATGATGTGTTGCCATCCTATGATGTTTTGAGTAGTTTTCCTTTGTCCTTTGGGTTGATTGATGATATATATTGGTTTGAGTTGTATGTTTTATTTTGGTGCTATCCTATGGTGCCTTCTGTGCTGTCACACCCAGAATGCGGCTATATCTCCCACGTGTCGGGGCACGACTTAGAGGCATAGCCGCATGGTAGGTTTGTCGCAAGAGGGGTAATCTTCACACAATCCCATGTACTGAATAAGAAAGGGATAAAGAGTTGGCTTACAATCGCCACTTCACACAAATACAAGTTAAACATACATCATCCAGAATACAATCAAGGTCCGACTACGGAACCAAAATAAAAGAAGACAACCCCAAATGCTAGATCCCCGATCGTCCCAACTGGGCTCCACTACTGATCAAATGGAAAAGACACAAAACAACGACTAAGATCTTCATCATCTTCCACTTGAGCTGGGTCGCATCACCTGCACTAGTATCATCGGCACCTGCAACTGTTTGGAAGTATCCATGAGTCACGAGGACTCAGCAATCTGAAACCCGTGAGATCAAGACTATTTAAGCTTATGGGTAGGAAAGGGGTAGTGAGGTGGAGATGCAACAAGCACTAAGCATATATGGTGGCTAACTTACGCAAATAAGAGCGAGAAGAGAAGCAACGCAACGGTCATGAACTAGAAGTGATCAAGAAGTGATCCTGAAACTACTTACGTTCAAGCATAACAGAAGAACCGTGTTCACTTCCCGGACTCCACCGAGAAGAGACTATCACGGCTACACACGCGGTTGATTCATTTTAATTAAGTTAAGTGTCAAGTTTTCTACAACCGGATATTAACAAATTCCCATCTACCACATAACCGCGGGCACGACTTTCGAAAGTTCAAAACCCTACTGGGATGTACCAACTTAGCCCATCACAAGCTCTCATGGTCAACGAAGGATATTCCTTCTCCCAGGAAGACCCGATCAGACTCAGAATCCCGGTTACAAGACATTTCGACAATGGTAAAATAAGACCAGCAAAGCCGCCAGGATGTGCCGACAAAACCCGATAGGAGCTGCACATATGTCGTTCTCAGGGCACACCGGATTGTCCAAACTTCCGGTAGGCCAGCCCAGAGTTGCCCCTGGTGGCCACCGGCGGCTGACAGGTTGGACCAACACTCAGAGGAGCACTGCCCCGGGGGGGGGGGTGGGTTAAAATAAAGATGACCCTCGGGCTCCGGAAACCCGAGGGAAAAAGGCTTAGGTGGCAAATGTTAAAACCAAAGTGTGGCCTTGCTGGAGGAGTTTTATTCAAAGTGAACTATCAAGGGGTTCCCATAACACCCAACCGCGTAAGGAACGCAAAATCAAGGAACATAACACCAGTATGACGGAAACTAGGGCGACAAGAGTGGAACAAAACACCAGGCGTAAGGCCGAGCCTTCCACCCTTTACCAAGTATATAGATGCATTAATCAAATAAGAGATATTATGATAAACCAACATATCCATGTTCCAACATGGAACAAACTTCAACTTCACCTGCAACTAGCAACGCTAAAAGAGGGGCTGAGAAAAGCGATAACATAGCCAAACAACAATTTGCTAGGAAAGGAGGGTTAGAGGCTTGACATGACAATATGGGAGGCATGATATAGCAAGTGGTAGGTAACGCGGCATAGCAATAGAGCGAACAACTAGCAAGCAAAGATAGAAGTGATTTCGAGGGTATGGTCATCTTGTCCGAGATCCCGCAAGGAAGAAGAACGAGTCCCATGAAGAAGACAAACTGACGTAGTCGAAACGGATCCTCACAACTCCGGAACAAAACCGAAGCTAATGTGAGAAGCAACCCAGAAAGAAGCAAGCAACATGGTAAACCAACAAGCATAAGCATGGCATGATGCACAACCAAGTATGATGCATGTCCGGTTTAAATATGCGTGGCAAAGTGCACAAAAAATACTACAAATTAAGTGGAGCTCAATATGCAACGGGTTGCATATTGGAGAAACACCACATGACTTATTTAGTTCGCTCTCAGTTAGGAACTCAACAATACTAAATGTTGGTTATCATGGCAAGAGGTGAAGCATAAGTAAACTACACATTTAGGCATTTTGAATGAGGCCGGAACAACAAACAACAATTCCGGAAAATCCCCATATGCATATTTAGAAATTTAAAGCAAGAAACAATTTTAAGCATTTAAATGTTGTTAACATGATGCGGATGACATTTGCAAGTTTTATGCAATATTTATGAAAATGTCGATAAGAGCATTTTATGAAGCATTTTTCATCGTGGCGGAAACGAAAGGGTTGCCACGGCAACGAATCCGGAAATGATGACATGGTAACATATCGGTCTCGGTAGCTCATGGATATACCGGTGCAAAAGGAAATGTGACGGGAGTGTGTCATGCTAGGATGGTGGGGTGCTCCCGGATACCGGGTGTCCCATGTGTTGGTGGCATGGCAACCGAGGGACGTGCACGAAACAAACAGGCACGATGCAAACACGGGGTTCATCTCATACATCACACACCATTCGTCCATGGCTGTCGTCTCGACATTATACCTTTGAAGCGTGCATTTCCAGAGCGGTTCAAGTTCGACGGAATGTAGACGAAAGTAGTTGTACACTTGGTCCACGGAGACGGTAGTGGAAGTAGTGGTACACGACAACGGTAGAGGTACTCGCGAAAGTCGTACACGAGTCTTGTGACCCATGATTCTTCATGCCACGGTAGTTGTACTCGGGTCTTCGGCCATGGTAGTAGTCATACAATGTTTTCGTAGATGTTCGGGGTCACAACGAGGAACTTGACGTCCATGGGGTCTTCAAGGGTCGACGGTAGTGGTACTCGGTCATTTCGAAGAGGTAGTTGTCGAATCCAATGACTTCGGGGCGACGATGGGCGTACATTGGTCTTCAGCGACGGTAGATAAACACGACAAATGTAGTGGTACTATGCGTCGATCGTCGTGGTACTTGAGGTCTTTGAACTTGCCGGTCTCGTCAACTCGAAGGGGTACTTGACGATCTTAGCGGTTCCGAAGACGGTGGTAGAGGTACACTTGTTGTAGGGGTACTCGATGATGGGGTCGAACTTAACAATTCCAAACGCTTTGAGGTCACCATCAGTTTTGCGATTACACGTCGATGTAGTGTTGCTTGTGGTCTTCGAAACCAGCGATCGTCGAGGTACTTGCAACAGAATGACAACGGTGACCCAAAGGCCAAAACGAACCAATTACATCTGAAAGCCACAGGGTTGTGGTCGTGATGCTTCGGGTGTTGCAACGGTGGTGGTGGTCATCCATGGAGGGGCGGTAGTTGCCGGAGAAGGGCCACACCACGGGGCTCAGCGAGGAAGGCGGTGCGCAGGAAGAGCAGCTACAGCAGGGTATTGTCGCTGCAGGCACGGGAGGAGGAAGGCCATGGCAGAGGAGGGGCTTGAGCAGCAGCAAGAGGAGAGCTCGGCGGCCTGGACTCGCCGGTCGGAGTGGCGACGGGGTCACCGGGTGTCGCGGGGATGAAGCAGTAGGAGAGACGGAGCGGAGGAACAAAGTCGTCGGTGGCGGATCCGGCTAGGAACAGGCGCTGGTGGCGGGAGCCTCGTGGGCAGCCACGACGAGGTTCCTGGCAAGGCAGGGCGATGGCTTTGGGAGGTAGGGACGGCGCGACGGAGAGGGTCTCGCAGCTGGAGGGGAGGCACGTCCTCGCCGGAGTCAGCAGGGCGGCGATGCCATGGAGGTTCGGGCACGGCTGCGGGAGGAGGATGAGGGGACCGAGCGGGACTCCTTCCTAGTGTGTGTGGGTGGCGGCGGTAGCAGGAGGATGAGAGGGAGCGGGTGAGAGGAGGGGTCGCCTAGGGTTAGAAGGGGTGCGGGCTGGGCCTTAGAGGCCGGCCCAGTGGGGAGGCAAATGGCTAGGGGCTTGGGCCTTTTGGTGGAGATGAAAAAAATAGAGGAGTTGGGCTGTGCTGGAATCTCTCTCTCCCTAAGTCTATTTTTCCTGATTAACAAATAAACAGAGAAATAAGAAATGTAGAGAGAGATAGGAGAAGAATTTGAGCAGGGCGCCAATTTTCTTGGACTCATAAAAAGGAGCTTGATCCAAGAAAATACATTTGGCACCGCTTGGAGGATTGCATTCGAACACATTTGAATGTGATTCAAATAAGTTTGAATTAGGAAAACATTTTTGGAGAGTCCAAAAATGTTCGGATTTTTCTGTGGAGATCGGAAAAGCGATGAAAGAAAATATGGGCAAAGTTTGGGGACCAAACTTGAAGTAGAAAATACATGGAATTATTTTGCAAGTGTGTTAGAATAATTATTATAGCTCCCTAATATATTGGGAGGATATGTTATATAGAGAAATCACCATGTGAGTTCCCTCAATTTAAATAGATCAAAGATCTATGCATTTTATTTAGTTGATTTTTAAAAAATGAAATGGCATGATGACATGATGCAAAGCTCAAGATCCAAAGATGAATGCAACAGGCAAAAGAAATCACCCGATGAAACTCGGAAACCTTGGAAGGCATCTGAAGCGTCGGTCTCGGGGCATTACACGTGCCGTGCACACGTGAAGGATTCCCGCTGTAGGTTGTTGCAATATGTTCATGATTTGCTTATAGTGGGTTGCTAGAGTGACAGAAGCTTAAACCTGAGTAAGGGGGTTGTTGTGTATGTGATAGAGGGGACTTGATGCTTTAATGCTATGGTTGGGTTTTACCTTAATGATCTTTAGAAGTTGCGGATGCTTGCTAGAGTTCCAATCATAATTGCATATGATCCAAGAAGAGGAAGTATGTTAGCTTATGCCTCTCCCTCATATGAAATTGCAATAATGATTACCGATCAGATCCGAGCGAAGCCCCAGAATGGAGCCCGGAGCCTGCCCCAGGCTCTTATCTTTAGTATAACCAAGAAGAAGTAGGAAGCAGAGGAGGGGAGCACAAGGATGGATGACTCCACCCTCCCTTCGCCCCTCCTTTTATAGGTAGGCCAGGGAGGGGAGCCGCTCCCTCAACGAGCGACCACCGTCCTCCTCGACCAATTCAAGAACACCGGGCCCTCGCCTTGATGCTCTCCCACACCATGCGCCTCCATTACCTACCCCACGCGATGCATGCCGCATACGTGGCTAAGGATAAGGGTGTGGTGGGAAGAGTGAATTGGCAGTTTCTACCCCGTGCGTTAAACTCACTCACGAGCCATTACAAAAGCAGCCCCACCACTATTGGCTTTGCATGACGCGCGGGGAATTCGGAAGCCGGCCTGGACCCAATATTAATGAAGAAGCAAATAAGACCTCAACAGACCAGCCTCTTCAGCACCCACGCCTATGCACTTATCAGGCCCTACCCTGACGACGCTCGGCAGCATGTTCGGGGCAGCCCCAGGGGCTTCTGTCGGTACAACAATCCCTGGGTCTATTGCCCAGATTGTGCACAAGCACGGGAACAAGATCAAGGCAGCAACCCAAGTAAGACTACAAGGAACCAAGAGCTTAGAAGGACCAACATGCAAATCTAGAGGACCAAGATCGAGCCAGAGAAGCAAGACACCCCCAAGATAAAAGCCTCCCTTGCCGGGCAGACGAACTCGACAAGGATGGTGCCACCCCCGGAAGAAGGCGTCCAAGGCATCCCAGTAGGACTTGCCGGGACTCGCGGAGGCAGAACCACCTCACCAACCACTCCGCCACGACCTAAGTCATCAATCGGTGTGTTGTCAATCCACAAAGTGACTAAGTGGCAGCCTTTCGCCACATGATGACCTCTTTCTACAAGAGATGCCTATAGATGACACCCGTCCTACGACGGGTCAAGCAAGCACGTGTGAAGCTGGCAAAATAGCCCGGCAAGGCTTGCCGGGCGCCCAATGACATGACGTTAAGCGGTGCATTTGATGTGCCTTGTCAGCCTGCTGAGTTAGGTATGATAGCACTTTTTGCTATCTTATCAGTCCATAATGACTACTTTGCCATTGTGATAACCCCTTTATCTGTAAAAAGAGGCCCATGGAAACCGTAGAAAGGGTTAGAAGGTTGGACAACTCACACCCATATATGCGCATAGCCACTGCCGCCCCTGCCGGAAAAGTGTACTACGCTCGACCACCACTCTTCCACCATCAATCCACCAAAGTAGGAGTAGGGTTTTACGCCTCACGGCGGCCCGAACCTGGGCAAAATTGCCTGTGTGATCTCTGTCGTGCTGCCCCACACTAGTCTGCTCTTCGCGCAACGCGAGCTCCCCCTGCCGAACTAGCAAGGGGCCCTCTGGTCCCATAGGTGGCCGTGGTTTCCTGCCAGAAACTACAAGGAGTAATCAACACTACTAGCAACCCACAAGTGCCAATATGAGGTTTTGAGACAAAGATCAGATACAAGAGATGAACTAGGGTTTGAGAGGAGATGGTGCTAGTGAATATGTTCATGGAGATTGACCTCCTCTCGATGAGAGGATCATTGGTGAGGACGATGGTTTCCATTTCCCCCTCCGGGAGGGTGGTTTCCACGGCATAACAGCTCTGTCGGAGCCCTAGATTGGTTCTACCCAGGTTCCGCCTTGAGATGGCGGCGCTTCGTCCTGAAAACTTCCTCTTGATTTTTTTCCAGGTCAAAACACATCATATAGAAGAAGATGGGCACTGGAGGCCTGCCAGGGGGCCCACCAGCTAGGGGCGCGCCCCCCACCCTTGTGGCTACCTGGTGGGTCACCCTTGTGACTTTGGGAGTTGTGCAGAATCGGTCTCTCATATTTTCTCCTTTCCGATCTAGAATTCTAGCTACCGGCATTCTCCCTCTTTGTGTAAACCTTGTAAAATAAGAGAGAGAAGGCATAAGTATTGTGCCATAATGTGTAATAACAGCCCATAATGCAATATGTATCTTTATAAAAGCATGATGCAAAATGGACATATCAACTCCCCCAAGATTAGACCTCGCTTGTACTCAAGCGATAGCCGAAATCGAAAAATATGTCCACATGTTTAGAGATAGAGGTGTCGATAAAATAAAATACAGACATGAGCGCATCATGATCATCTTTAGAACAACAACATGTAATGACATATAATTTCTTAAGACAAAGTGATAATTCGTTCACAAGGTAAAGTATGAATAAAAACTTCATTGAAAACTAACAAACTATGATCTTAGTCATTGAAGAAATTGCAATTTATCATAACGTAGAAAAGAGTCAATACAAGAGATTTTTAGCATGTCCACATACTCAACTATCATTTAGTCTTTCATAATTGCTATCACTCACGCGATACTTATGAGTTCAAAGCCTTAGTCGGACACAGAGAAAGATAGGGGCTTATAATTTTGCCTCCCAGCCTTTTAAATCAAGGGTAATGTCAACAATAATACTTTATGATAACATACATCTGAGCGGATATATATATCTAGATCTTTCTCCAACACATAGTGCTTGCCAAAAAGAAAAAGTTTAAAAAGGTAAGGTGAAGATCACCTTGTATAAGGGTAGAAGATAAAAGTAGGAGATAGGCCCTTCCCAGTGGGAAGCAGAGGTTGTCATGCACTTTTATCGTTGGATGCACAAAATGTTAATGCAAAAGAATGTCACTTTATATTGCCGCTTATGATAAAGAACTTTATTATGCAGTTTGTCACTTTTATTTCTTCCATATCACAAGTTCATATAAAGCTTATTTTCTCCACACTAAAAGATCAGATATATTTACAGAGCAATTTCTATTGCTTGCACCGATGACAACTTACTTGAAGGATCTTACTCAATCCACAGGTAGGTATGGTGGACTCTCATGGCAAAACTGGTTTAAGGGATGTGTGGAAGCACAAGTAGTATCTCTACTTGGTGCAAAAGATTTCGCTAGCATAAGAGGGAAACACAAGCTCAACATGTTGGAGGATCCATGCCAATATAACTTCTATTTCGATATAAGAAAACATAACCATTATGCTGTCTTCCTTGTCCAACATCAACTTTTTAGCATGTCATATTTAATGAGTGCTCACAATCACAAAGATGTCCAAAATAGTATATTTATATGTGAGACCTCTCTTTCTTTATTACTTGCTATTAATTGCAACAATGACCAAAACTATGTTTGTCAACTCTCAACAATTTTTATTCATCATACTCTTTATATGTGAATTCATCACTCTCCATAAGATATTTATATGATCTTTTTATTATTTTAATTTTTTATTCTTTCTCTTATTTTATTCCCTCAACATCACAACAAGAAAACAAATCCCTCAACTCAAAACTATTGTTTATTATATAACTCATGAACTTTATTACATAGATAGATCTCAAAACAAAACTCAAAGCTAGATCATACTAAAAACTTTATTCTACTAGATCAAGATATAACCAAAAGGATCGAATTAAGAAAAACAATAAAGGTAAAGGTGTGATGGTGATACGATACCGAGGCACCTCCCCCAAGCTTGGCAGTTGCCAAGGGGAGTGCACATACACATGGATTTATGTCTCTTTCTTCGAAGGTGGTGATGATGGAGTTGGTGATGAAGAAGGCTTGTCCTTTCTCCTGAGCTTATGCTTGAGGATGAAGATTTTCTCCCTCAAGTCGTCGATCTCCTGCTCTAGTATTAATATCTTCTTACATAGTTCTTGCTTATTCTCTTGAAAAAGATGAAAATGGATAAACTCGATCGTAGGTTTCTTTGCTTTACTGGGGAGACTTGAGTTTTTGATATCCATGTGCATGTCCCCAGGTTGGGTTAGTGGGACCTCCTCTTCATCGGAACTTGTCTCCTCCATTCCCTTCGTATCGTAGTCTTCTTCCTCCTCAGAGGTCCAACAATAATGCTCCACAGCCCCGTAAACCTTGAGGTCTACAATGTAATCAACTACATAGCTCTCTCACTCCGAATCTTGGGACGACATGCCTTCAGATCTGTCAGAAAAATAGCTTGAAATGAAAATAGAGGATTTTGTCCTAGTATGGTGGTCAAAACCATTGGGATATTATATAATGAATTTTTTACCGACCAAAAGAAGTATTATGCAAGAAAACGGAGTCCTGAGGGCACACGAGGTGGCCACAAGGCACAGGGGCGCACCCAGGGGGTAGCGCGCCCCCTGCCTTGCCACTTCCTCGTGCACTCTTCGGAGTACTTTTAATTTTCCTAATTTTTTAAATATTCCAAAACATAGGAAAATTGCCATTAGAACAGTTTTGGAGTCGGTTTACTTACCGTACCACATACCTATTCCTTTTCGGAGTCTAAAACATTATGGAAAGTATCCCTTATGTACTCCTCTGTTGTCATGGTATTAATAATATTTGTATCAACATTTATGGGAGTACCTGAAATATAATGTTTGATCCTTTGACCATTTACCACCTTCGGGTTGGTGCCTTCGGCATTGTTGATCTTGATGGCACCGGAATGATAAACCTGTTCGCTAATGTAAGGACCTTCCCAATTAGAGAGAAGATTTCCTGCAAACAATCTTAAACGGGAGTTGTATAGTAAAACATGATCACCTACATTAAACTCACGCTTTGGTATCATTTTGTCATGCCATCTTTTAACTTTTTCTTCAAACAGCTTGGCATTTTCATAAGCTTGGGTTCTCCATTCATAAAGTGAGCTAATGTCAAATAGCCTCTTCTCACCGCAAGTTTGAAATCATAATTGAGCTCTTTGATTGCCCAATAAGCTTTATGTTCTAGTTCAAGAGGTAAGTGACATGCTTTTCCATAAACCATTTTATACAGAGACATACCCAAAGGATTCTTATAAGAAGTTCTATAAGCCCATAATGCATCATCAAGTTTCTTAGACCATTTTTTTCTAAATCTATTAACAGTATTTTGCAAAATAAATTTAATCTCTCTACTGATCAATTCTACTTGACGACTAGACTGAGGGTGATAAGGAGATGCAATTCTATGTCTGGCATCATGTTTAGCAAGCATTTTACGGAAAGCACCATGAATAAAATGTGAACCACCATTAATCGTCAAATATCTAGGGACTCAAAACCTCAGAAAAATAACTTCTTTAAGCATCTTAATAGAAGTGTTATGATCAGCACTACTAGTTGGAATAGCTTCTACCCACTTAGTAACATAATCAACAGCAACTAAAATATGTGTATACCCATTAGAGGAAGGAAAAGGTCCCATATAATCAAAGCCCCAAACATTAAATGGTTCAATAATAAGTGAATAATTCATAGGAATTTCCTGATGTCTACTAATATTGCCAATTCTCTGGCATTAATCACAAGACAAGACAAACTTACAAGCATCCTTGAAGAGAGTAGGCCAATAAAAACCAGATTGTAATACATTGTGTGCAGTTCTATCTCCAACATGGTGTCCTCCGTAGGCCACAGAGTGACACTTGCGAGGATATGTACCTGTTCATGCTCAGGTAGACAACGTCTAATAACACCATCTACTCATTATTTATAAAGTTGTGGGTCATCCCAAAAGTAATGTATTAAATCATAGAAAACCTTTTTCTTTTGCTGGTATGTGAAACTAGGTGGTATAAATTTAGCAACAATGTAATTAGTATAATCAGCATACCATGGAGCATTACGAGAAGCATTTATGACAGCTAAGTGCTCATTAGGAAAGCTATCATCAATAGGCAGTGGGTCATCAATAACATTTTCTAACCTAGAGAAGTTGTCTGCAACTGGATTCTCAGCTCCCTTTCTATCAATAATATGCAAATAAAATTCTTGCAACAAGATAACCCATCTAATAAGTCTAGGTTTAGCATCTTTCTTTTCCATAAGATATTTAATAGTAGAATGATCAGTGTGAAAATTTACTTTGGAATCAACAACATAGGATCTGAACTTATCACAAGCAAAGACAATTGCTAAAAACTCTTTTTCAGTAGTAGCATAATTTCTATGGGCACTGTCTAGAGTTTTACTAGCATAATAAATAACACTCAATTTCTTATCAACTATTTGTCCTAGAACAGCACCAACAGCATAATAAGTAGCATCACAAATAATTCCAACGGGTAAATTCCAATCACGTGGTTGAACAATAGGTGCAGAAATCAAGGCTTTCTTAAGTATTTCAAATGCTTCTACACAATCATCATCAAAAACAAAAGGAACATCTTTTTGCAAGAGATTAGTGAGAGGCCTAGAAATTTTAGAGAAGTCCTTAATAAACCTCCCATAGAACCCAACATGACCAAGTAAACTTCTTATACCTTTGATATCTTTAGGACATGTAATCTTTTCAATAGCATCTACTTTAGCTTTATCAACTTTAATACCTCTTTCAAAAATTTTATGCCCCAAGACAATATCTTCATGAACCATAAAGTGGCACTTCTCCCAATTAAAAACAAGATTAGTTTCTTTACATCTCTGCAAAACACGACCAAGGTTGGTTAAGCAATCATCAAAAGAAGTTCCGTAAACGGAGAAATCATCCATGAAAACCTGAACAATCTTTTCACAAAAGTCGGAGAATATAGCAGTCATACATCTTTGAACGGTAGCAGGTCCATTGCATAAACCAAAAGGCATACGTCTATAAGCGAAAGTACCGAAAGGGCAAGTAAATGTAGTTTTTTCATGATCCTCTTTTGACAAGGTATTTGAGAAAAATCAGAATAACCATCTAGAAAGAAAAAGTGTGTATGTTTGGATAATCTTTCTAGCATTTGATAAATAAAAGGTAGAGGGTAATGATCTTTCCTATTAGCTTTGTATAATTTCTGAAAATCAATTACCATTCTATAACCTGCAACAATTCTTTGTGGGATCAATTCATTCTTGTCATTAGGAACAACAATAATACCTCCCTTCTTAGGGACACAATGAACATGACTTGCCCATCTACTATCAGCAATAGGATAAATTATACCTGCCTCCAGAAGCTTTAGTATTTCATTTCTTACCACTTCTTTCATCTTAGGATTTAACCGTCGTTGATGATCAACAACTGGTTCAGCATCAGACTCCATATTAATTTTGTGCTGACATAGAGTGCGACTAATGCCCTTAAGATCATCAAGAGTATATCCAATAGCGACATAGTGCTTCTTCAGTGTTTTCAATAATTTCTTTTCTTCATGCTCTGAAAGTTAAGCACTAATAATAACATGATATATCTTCTTTTCATCAAGATAAGCATATTTCAAAGTATCAGGTAATTGTTTAAGCTCAAAAACGGGATCACCCTTGGGTGGAGGAGGATCCCCAAGGATTTCAACAGGCAAGTTGTGTTTCAAAATAGGCATTTTTTTAAATAAGATTTCATCTAATTCCTTTCTTTCATTCATAAACATATCATTCTCATGGTCTAACTAGTATTGTTCTAAAGGATCGGTAGGAGGCATGACAATAGAAGCAATACCAATAATTTCATCCTTACTAGGCAATTCTTTATCATGGAATTTTCTACGAAATTTAGAGAAATTAAAATCATGAGACACATTGCCAAAACTTACAGTAACAATTTCTTTCTCATAGTCTATCTTAGCATTGACAGTGTTCAAGAAAGGCCTACCAAATATAATGGGGCAAAAATCATATGGTGGGGAACTAAGAACTAGAAAATCAATAGGGTATTTTATTTTCCCACACAAGACTTCAACATCTCTAACAATCCCAATTGGTGATATAGTATCTCTACTGGCAAGCTTAATAGTCATCAATATCTTCCATCTCAACAGTGTAGCACCCTGGTTTTTGGCCCTTTCTTTTTCTTTTTGATTTATTTTGTTTTTTCTTGGATTTTCTTTTTGGAGTGGATTGGTGGACTTGCAACCTGGGAGATCATCATCATTTCTTCTCTGAAGTGGGTTATCATTCTCAAATCTCTCCCAAGATCATGGCATTTCCCTTCTAGCTCAACCTCAAATTCTTTTTCTCAGGAATATTCCTTTTTCTAATAAAGGAACAACCCTGTCTGACCTAGGTTGTGAAGCAACCTATTTTTTTGTCTTCCAAAAAATTCTCAAATAATTCTGATAAATTGTTTGGATCATATATGCCCCAAATATGTCCAAACTTTCCTTTCCTAGCCCAAAAATAATCCCCAATATTTATTCTTCATTTCTGTCCAGTGTGGTTTTTTGTGAAGGAAGTGCCACCTATCCTTTCTTGATTGCTCCTAAACTTTTTGGGTATGCTATCTCATCCAAATCACTGATCCATGCCAAAATTCAGCTCCATTTGCCTAGTGAATTTTCCTCAGCAATTTTTCAAAGTTTCTGTCTAACAAAAGCCATTGTGAAGGAAGTACTAGCTAGGAGTAGCAAAATGAGTTGACATTTTTCATGCCTCTTCATGTGCTCGTATTATCACACTCCTCCAATTTTCAGCTCCATGCAATCATCTATGTGAGCACAACATCAAATATTTGATTTTGTCAATATTTTCAGGTTGTGAAGCAAGTATATTTTATATTGCTTCATTAATTCTGAAAAATTAATAGATCATGCTCCTACCAATATCACTTCTCTCCACCAAATTTGGGATCGTTTAAGAAATCCATTTTCTCTCCAAAATTATCTCAAGTTTCTAGACAAAGAGGATGTTTGTGAAGGAAGTACCATTTTGGCAAGTCAAAATGGTATGAAATTTTGACAACATCTTTATATGTTCAAATCATCTTGATCTACCAAATTTCAGCTCAAATGGCTAGTCCATGTGAGTGCATCATCCAAATCAAGATTCTAGACCTAATCTGTTGTTACAAAACAACTAGGTTGTTTTGTGGTCCATTTCTTCTCTAATTGGACATGATGATAGTCCTTATTATCCTAAACACACCAGACATGAAGTTTGGCTCTTTACCCTTCTCTTTTGATCACAGTTGTGCATCCAAGTTTGCTACAGCAAACTTTCATCGATGCCTACCTTATCTACATAGCCTCTTCTCTCAATATTTCACTTTCCACAGCCCCACTAATGCAGAGACAACACCCCGGACAAGGTTTGCCAGCCCATTGCGTCCTCTATGTGCCATGTCGCATGGTGACCGCGTTGGATTCACTATAAAAAAATACACTTCCATGATGATACGTGTTTGTCACAGTAGGTCACGTTTTCTGTCATGCATGTACATCCATGACGATTTTATGACAGAATCAAGATAGTCATACCTATGCTGTCGTAGAAGTGTTCCATGACATTACCAAAATTATCATCATGGAAGTGTCCACTTCCATGACAATAAATCGCGCGTCATAGAAGTGCTTTCATCAAGGGTGACCGACACGTGGAATCCACCGTAACGAGTCACCGTTAAGCTATCGAGTTCCAGTGTGGATCCGATAATCCGTTAATAGCCCGGACCAATGGGGATTTTCCACGTGTAAAATTCTCATTGGCAGGAGGAACCACGTGTCGGCTCACCGTTGGGACAGATGTCATTCACTCATTGGACATGAGGCACCTATGATAGATGGACACGTGGCACGACCCAATAGTGGCCCATTCTGGTGAAAAAGGCCAGCCAGTAAAATTAGCAGGCTGGCGCATATAAGGCCTACTTGTGTTAGGTCCATTTAAGCCCACGGCCCATACGAGATGTGCCAATTCGGCCTTTCAATGGCCCGTTAATGATTTGACACCATTGCAGCCCATTGTTAGTTCGAGCCCGCTAATAGCCCGCTATATATTTGGGCTCAATATCGGGCCGATGTGATTTCGGCCTGTTAACGGCCCATTAAAGGGATGGGGCAATTTTCAGGATGTAAATCTTTCGGCCTTTTAGTGACCCTTTCAAGTGTTGGGCCAATTTCCAGCCCATTGTGTCTTTCAGCCTGTTGACGACCCATAAGTGAGTTGGGCCATTTGCCGTGGACCTGAGTTTTGGCCTTTTAATGGCCCATGCTCTTCATGGTCCAATACCAGCCAGGTTTCTCTTTCAGCCTGCTAAAGGCCCACAACACAGTTGGGCCATTTACAGTACGACCTGACTTTCGACCTCTTAGCGGCCCATGCTCTTCATGGTCCAGTATGAGCCCGCTGTCTCTTTCGGCCTGCTAAAGGCCCACAATATAGTTGGGCCATATGTAGCCCGAACTTAGTATCGGCCTGTTAACGGCCCGTGAAATCAAATGGGCCCACCTGTTGCCCGCTTCGATGTCGGCCTGTTAACGACCCGGGAGGTAAGAGGGCCGACCATTAACTTTTGGCCTGGTAATGGCCCATTAACTTAATGGGCCCACTAAAGTTCGTACATCTCTTTGGGCCCAATTAGATAATTTGAGCCCATTACGACGAGTAATTATGCACAGGACCAAAACCGATGAAGCAAAGGTACGGCATACAGGGAAAAACATTGCACATAAATGATTGATGCCAGTATATATTACAGGAAATTACATCCACTGGGCAATCAAAGATTGATGCCAGTGCAAATAAATGAATAGAACCTAATGATCTACAACGTCACAATCTGCAACCTCAGCACAAATGACGCCCATAAGCATGTGGGAAAGTTCTTGCTGCTTTGCTATACTGTCTCTGAAAACATTGATCAGTTGTTGTTGCGCACGAATGTGCACCTCTGATTCCTCCACCATTTCCATCATTGCTTTAGCCATTAATTGGTTCACAGACATACATTTTTTCCGTTGCATTCAAGACAGAGGAAACTGAACAGCTTCAGATGGTGATTTTGGCAGGCTTGTATTGTTGATAGTGGAGAGTCTCTTGACCACTACATCATAATATAAATTAGGAGGGGAACCGAACAGATTAATGAAGAGTTATTGCCATAGTACCTGTCCTAGATTTATTGGAATGAAACAATGGGGTTGCCTTGCTGTTTTCAGAGTTTGTCTTCTTATCTTCAGCAGCCTGCACTAAATTAACACACTAGCATTGCTATCATTGGCCAGGTTAGATAATAGGAAAGCAACATTGACACAACGAATGTTTGGGCAACCAGACCACACCATCCTACACCAAATTAACACAACATGGCACAACTATCATCAGCCAGGTAAGGTAACACGAAAGCAACATTGACACAATGAATGAATGGGCAACTAGAGCAGCACTACAATTCAGTAATGTGCATGATATGAGATAGTACACTCATGCAGCTCAGTATGCAAAACTACCAGGCAGTTTTCCTTACAAAAATCAACATTTTCACCTTTAACATTTTGCTACAACTAAGTTTAGATCAAATAAAGGTTGGATTCACGCTGATTAACAAAATACATGCTGATGTAAAAATATAGTGATATGCAATAGGTACTTACATCGGCATTGGAGCACAGAGAATTCTCGCAAGATACTTTCCTCAAATACGATCCCAATGGAGGAAATCTTCTATCGTTTAACCTTATTTTCTAAAAGAGAGATGGGTAAGAAACATGTAGAAAATATGTCCAGAATGCTATAAAATTTCATGATGTGAGGATACGCACACGCTTCTTAGAATGGAGTTGACATATTTTTGCTGGACTGGAGCGGACTAGTTCTTTGGCCACTGGAATCTGCTTATTATCAGTGGGAGTTGGGTTTCTCTATGCTGGAGCAGTATCTATGAAAACTGGAGTTGGTTTATTATCTCCTGGCGTTTGGTTCTTTTGCAAAGACCTGGTTTGTAACCCTTCAGATTCTAACATAGCCATCTTCGCCTTGCATGCCTTATATAGAAGAATGGTGCTTCAATTATAAAACATGCTACAACAGAGACGGAATAGGTACTGAAGAATAGAAAGGCATGACATATTGACATGTATTCCCTCCATCTAGAAATAAATGGATGGGTCTAGGAGTATTTCAGTTCTAGATACATCCTGTTTTATCCATTTCTACGACATGTAATCCAGACGGAGGGAGTATGATGTAAGAGCTAGGGATACAACATGACAACAGTGTAAAAAAACACTACTTGAATGTAAAACTGTATGCTAGCAAAATACATACAAAAAACACTAAGGCAACATATGCGTGTATGATTGGGAAACTAAGATGGCATTGCAAGAGACCACTAGAACAACACTTCAGTGTAAAAAAATAACATGGTATGGTAGACAGATGAAGTACATACTGATAACAATGCATAAGATATTCAGAAGCATGATGTCCAAACTAAGTAGATGACATTGCGATAGAGTAGAATGACAATACTTGAATTTGAAAACATGTTATCATGAATGGAATAGGTACTGAAAATAGGAAGGCATGCCATATTTACATGCATGATCAGCAGGCTAAGCACAAGGCATTACAGCAGAGTAGATGCACTCCAGGACATTATACGCATGTTGTACCCATATTAAGGGCCACGTTAGAGCAAGGACCTTGTGGGGTGAATAGGATTCATCATCTTTATGCATGTCTTGTGAAGAACTACCTTTACATGTTCCATCATATTGGGTATCATTGACGTCAAGCTTTTTGGCTGTTACATTGCTCTGTGAGGTTCTTGTGGATAAATCAGTGCGTGCAATTATATCTGACATGCATGGAATACAACTAGTATTTAGATTTATGTAATGAGTGCCTGTAGGAGACGACATAAATAGTAGGACTGGGGTTAACTAGCAGCAACAGGTCTCAAAAACTAAAGGGAGAACATAGATGAAAGCTACAAAATATGTATCGTTTGTACTCAAGATTAACTAGATGGCACACAGAAGTATTAAAGAACAACATAGGTCATACTAGAAGTGGCATAATACTATAATCACCAGCATGTGGAATAGCATTGGCTGATGGATGATAACTATGGAACAACGTTACCTAAAGAACAAGTCTCTTAGCTCAACTATGGAACATCCTTAACTCCTGAACAAGACCCGTAAGAGATTAGCATGAATATATAGTGAAATGTGATAATCTATTTTCCATGCTTAGATGAATAACAAAGCCATAAATGTTGCACACAAGTAAGATGAGGGTACAACCTATTTGGCCACCATCCATAGGAGTGAGCATCATGTGCTGACTTGTCGATGGCCCTACAGTTGTTCTGTCTATCCATGTCAGGCACACGCATTTGATGCGGGGAACTATTGAGTGGGGACTATAGCTCCCTTCTGGTGTATGCTTCCCTTGTTGGAGCAGCTGCGGCAAGTCGGGAGATGGTGTGGCTGAAGATGCAGAAAACGCATAATGTTAAGAACAACACATCTATCTAATCTGAAGAAATACCCTAAGAGATCAACAACAAGGTACGAGAGTGGTCACATGTCTGTTGACTGAAGACTAAATTGGGGTCACACGATTTTATTTTATTTTGCTATAGTCCGATCTACGCTAGATGGCTTGATGGCCGTCTTGTGCCTCCTGGCTGACACTGTTCGGAATCGTCCCCGAAGAGCCAGCGACCACCGGCAGAGCAGCCTGCCTCCGTCATCCGTGGCCCCGACCAAAACCCCACTCCCCGCCCCACCGCACTGCCATGGTTGCGCTGCCCCCGGGCCAATCCACAAAGACTCGCCGTCATCCAGATCTAGCGGCGACAGTACCTTCAAACCACACAACTCTAAGATAGCCATCTAAGCGCTGCTTCCGTGGCGAACTTGCGCCCCTGCACCCTTACATTAGACACCACCCAACCGGCAGCCTAGGAGCTCCGCCGCCTCGAGGGGTGCTGCTTCCCATTGGGAATTGATTGGCCCAGAATAAAAATTTAGACAACTAACGCCTAAATAAAGTGATTTGATATGAGGGTGCGACCTATCTAGCGTTTCGGTGAAGTAGGCAGCTCCAGCTGCCCACTCGGTGAGGCTAGCACGGTTGCGGTGGCTACCGGCCGCAGGGAAGCAGAGATGTCGCGACGGTCGATGGCTACGGGGAAGCAGCGCCGGGGCTCTGGACGGATCTGAAGTTGGAGCTGCTCTGGCGCCGTGAACAATGGCGGGGGTGAATCGGCTCTGATACGGTTCACGTGGCCGTCATCGAGGCAGCTCCAGCAGCACGGAATAAGAGGCACAAGGCCCAGTGCACTATGGCAAATGGACAACGTCGCCGACATTAGGGAGGAGGCGGCTATGAATTTGATGCAGTGGGGGCGCCATGGAGGAGGGGCTGAGGTTTCGCGGCTCAGGAGAAGGGAGCTTCCGGGGAGAAGGTGATTTGGCACCCACTTCGTATGAATGGGGAATTGGGAGGGGAGTGGAACCATGTCTTACTGACGCATTTGTTTGAAATGTGTGGGGGGAGTTACAGTTCTACCACTGCCTTCAGGCTTCTCGGCTTGGGTCTGTGTATTGAGTGTCGGGGATAGTAGAGTAACTTTGCTTCTCCCAAATAGTGGGCGTGAGCGATTTCGGGCGAGGAGGGCGTGTTTTGAAATATAGTGGGCGCAAGCGATTTCGGGCTAGGAGAGCATTTTTTGAAATAGTGGGTGCGAGCTATTTTAGGCGAGGAGAGGGTGTTTTGCCGTCCATGGTTTATGAATTATTCGGCACATGTCATTTCGGCTAAGGAGAAGGCGCGCTTGGATGAAGTTATGAACCTACCCTCGATGTACAACAGGCCAATTGATGCGTGTCCCACACAGGCCGGTAATTTCGCGTCTCCCATTTATTTGCTCGGGCGAATTCCACTGAGTAGAGGGTGTTTAACGGTTCGTTCAAATTTTGGGAGAACGAGCATCCACGTCTACCTTACCAAGTTGATTCGAATCAAATTTTGAAATATTAGCTTGCCACTTCTTTTTTATATGGAGAGATGATGCTCAGGATTAATGTGTTTTTACATGCTTGTTGCTAACGATTTACTATATGACAAATAGTTGACCCACTCAAAAATGGGAATCAAACCCAAAATGAAATATCTTGATTCAATCAAATAACTCGTTCACCAGGTCAAAATAGTGAACTAGATCCAAAATTGAACACCTCAATCGAGTAGCATATTGTACAGTATTATAGTACTCCATGAACATGTTGAAAGTCAAATTAATGAACTTGTCTGATATACGCATATCTTCGTTCATGTGTGGATTGCAGACAACATGTTCTCCAATTTAAATATTTGAATGCAAGTTTATATCGAAACATGGTTTATATCAGTCTTTGATGCATAAAACGCGACCTCCCCCTCTTCCGGACTCCTGCTCTCTCTCTCTCACCAACAATCTTCAATTCTGTCGTACGCATCCAACACACAAATCTTGTTGGTCCCTCTCCCTCTCTCTCCATCTCTCTCTCTCTTTGTGTGTGTGTGGGGGGGGGGGTCTTTCTAGTTCGCATGCATATATACTCCATCTATAGGTCTCTCTCGCACACTATGTATGATTCTCTAGTCCAAGCTAAATATCTTGGGTGCACTCATCATACTCACACAAATTCCTTGGCTCGTTGCCTGTAACTCTCTCACGCACCACTCTGTCATCTCGGAGCTCTTCCCTCTCTCTCTCAAACTCTCCATCTCCCTGGTTCACACATACACATGCATATCTCACTCGCACTCGATTGACCCATCTAAAACTCTATCTCTCTCCCTCGTTCTCTCTCCATCACACACACACAATCTCATGCCTAGCCATGTATGATGGCCTCTAACTCAATTGTAGGCACACGCAGTCCCCCCTATATGTATACAACTAGCTAATCTTAGTCTCCATCACAAACATGTGCATGGTCTATCTCGATTTCTCTCGGGGCATCTTTCTATCACGACGCACCTCCCTCGATCTCCCACCCATACAGTCCCCTCATGATCTCGAGAGGATATCTCTATCACAAACACACCCTCTCTCCCTCCCCATGCGTCCCTCTCGACCTTTGTTCCTTGTTGGCCAGACCTCTATTGGACATGTGCTATAGGGGTGTCTCTCTCCGTTGCAAACAATCACGCACTAGCTATCTTCGTGTATCTCCTCACCTTGCTTTTCTATCTCGGAGATGCATGCGTGATATGTTTGCATAAGAAACAAAAAAACACACACTCTCTCTCTAATTTATCGTTTGTTATCCATTTATCTTTCACACACACATACTCTTATTGCACACTCACTCATTCTCCTTCACACACACTTGATCTCTCTCGACTTAGGCACTCTCTTCGGTCCATAGCATATAGATTTATTGAAAAGTCAAACATCACAAAGTTTGACCAAGTACATGGAGAAAAACATTTACATCTAGAACGGCAAACATATACCATTCGATTCATCATGAGATATAGTTTCGTATGATGTATCTTTGGTATTGTAGATATAAATAACATTTGTGTAAACCTGGTCAAAGTTTCCAAAGTTCGACTTCTAAAAAATTTACATGCACTGCATTATCGAGCGAATGGAGTATCTCTTTCCCCCTCTCAACTATCTGACGCACTGCCTTATCGGCACTCCTCTATCTCTCTCAAACTTTATATCTCCCTGGTTCACACATACACATGTCTTGCTCGCGCTACATAGACCCATCTAACACTCTCCGCCCTTGTTCTCTCTCTCCATGTGACACACACCCCCCTAAGTACCATAATCCCTCACTCCATCATAGGTGCAAGCACTCCCCCCCTCCTAAGTATGATTATCTCTTACTAGCCATCAGGAACACACGTATTGTCTCCTTCTATCCATATGTCTATCTCGACATCTCTCGGGGCATCTTCTATCGCGCACACACCTTGTCACTCGATCTCCCACCCATGTAGTCCCATCACGATCTCCAGGGGATCTCTCTATGACAAACATACACTCTCTCCTCCCCATGTCTGTATTTTCTCCGTACGTCTCTCTCGACCTCTCTCCCTTGTTTGTCAGACCCCTCTTGGCCATGTGCTAGGGGTCTTTCTCTCTCGGTTGCAAACAAACACACACTATCTCCTCACCTTGCTTCTGCTGTTGAAGATGCATGTGTGATATGTTTGCATAAGACACACACACTTTTTCTCTACTTTTATCGTGTGTTGTCCATTTCTCTTTCACACATGAACACACACTTTTTCAGTCACTCTTTCTATTTCACACACACACTCTCTCTAGTTAGGTACTCTCTCACGTCCATAAGCATATGGATGTTTTGAAAAGTCAAACCTCAGAAAAGTTAGACCAGGTATATGTGGAGAAAAACATTTACATTTGGAACGATCATTAGATCCATCACAACATGTACTTACTTCATACTATCATTTATGTTTGCTATTGTAGATATAAGTAATTTCTTTATAAACTTGGTCAAAGTTTCAAAAGTTTGACTTTAAAAAAATGTTGGCACTACATTATCGAACGGAGGTGTAACATCCCAATTTTCAATTTGGATGTTAATCATTAGGTCATCAAGGGATCACACATGTCATTTACGACTAGAATAAAAATGCCATACACTAATAAAACATTAAGGCCATGAGGCAATGTAGTGCTGGTTACAGGAGGCAAGAAGAAATATGCATCGAGCGACGACGTCCACCTCCTCGACACAGGGCACCGACCCATTGAACGGCGGCTTTCGTCGCTATGTCAACGTGTTTCTGAACAATGGCGTCCGAAAATTTCAGCCGCTGGAAGAAGGCCAACGTCTTTCTGTCCTCGCTGGCCTAAGTAGATGATTTCCTCGTAGACGTGGATGTGCAGGTCAACGGTTTCTTTCATGGCGAGGCACTGCATGGCGAGCGCAGCCTCGAGGTACACATTCTTCGTCGCGACCTCTGGCAGCTGCACGACCACCAGTGCTTCAAAGAGTTCATCACCTTGGAGGCCGATGAGGGTGGCAGGCAACAAGGAGCCTGGGCGCGCGGGCTGGATCAGTACGGCAAGGTCATCCGCATGCTTCTTGACGGCGGTGAACTAGCATATGGAGTCGACCATCATATGGTACATGCGAGAGGCAAAGCCAGCGTCGGAGGGCTATGATGCCGGCTGTTGCCAGCACCATCTGGAAATGCTGCATGGTGCGGGGCCACAGGCCGACATCTTTGACGATCCGGCACAGCCGACTGTCGCTCGCGTCCATTGATGCCATGGGTGCTTGTGGCTTCTGGTCACTTGGTCTTGGTCTTGGATTGGAGTGGGCAGTGTTGCGTAGAGACTAGGAGTAGATGGATTGGAGTGGTGGCCTGCCTTTATATGAGAGTCCAAACTGCATTGCATTCACATTGTGCTGGATCCATTCTGCTTCTCCAATTACTTACCTCTATATGCTAATTGAATGCGGAGGCATCATTGACCGTTTAATATTTCGGGAACCGCTACTCTTCGCCTCGTTGGCATTTAAGCTGTATCAATGTAAATGTGTGTCAAAAAGAGACTAGTCAGTAGTTGTATACTCAACTAGCAAGAGGCCCATGCATTGCACGGAACATCAAGATGCATTTATACGAGCTATTTATCTCGTGGGAGACGAAGATGAACGAGGGAAGGCCTTATCTGCAAATGTGGAGAGGGGTGTGGGTATCTTTTTGAAAAATTGCCATAGTTTTCTTTCTATCCGTTGGACATAGATCGGACGGTCTATATTGCAGGATGGCAGGCACGCCATCATCACCAACTCGGTTTTTTATATAAGAAAGAGAAGAGAGAAGATATATTGTGCACCGCGACCAAGGCATAGATGAAAATGAGATAACTACTTATTTATTTACGGTGTAGATTCAATCATTTTGCTCGGTATGTACTCATTTACGGTGTAGTCACTGGTTGAAATCTCTAGAAAGGCAAATATTTAGGAACGGTGGGAGTAGTCCCTCCATTCCAGTTTACAGGGCGATACTATTAAGAGCAAGTACAATAGTGGGCTTATAGCCTGCTTACATCGCAATTTTGTCTATGTGGAGGCGAGAGACATAAAAAAATAAATCTCATGCAAGAGCCTAGCTATATGCATGCTCCAAGGCAGATGCAATAAATGGGAGGAAAGAGATAGAGAGAAGATGAGAGGCAGATGCCATAAATGGGAGGTAAAATGAATCTATGTCTCAATTAATGAAGGCTGGTATGTTACCATCCATATGTTACTACCCATTACAAAGGTAGTAACATGGACTAGTAACAAAAGCATGTTACTAGCAACTGCCATGTTCGGGTTGCGCTTGGCTCTTCGCCTCTTCAAGAAATCGAACAATGAGGTTACTACTTCTACAGTATTGAATCAACTGGTACATGTCCCGTCCACCGCGTGGGTAAGGGAGAGGTTGTTGTAGGAGTAGTAAAAGCAAAAGCCTCTGCTCGTCTACGAGCCACCGCACGCATGGGCGAGGGAGAGGACATACTAGTAATAAAATCAAACTTCTCCTCATTGTACGAGTTGATGCGACACATCATAGCACTGGCCCCACATGCTTGCCTCTAAACTTGGCTAAAAGACCCGCAATGTACAATATATTTACTACAACCTCTAACATTTACCCCACCACAAATTAAAATATATATTCCTGTCTTGACCAGATGAGGGTGCAAACTACAATCACCAGGATGACAGGTATGGCCAGAAGATTATTTTAATCAAAGAAATGCTTCGAGACGGCCTCATAGCATGGAGCCAACTCCAACGATTTTAAGCTTAGAGGCACGGTACACGCTATCCTAGACTATGTCACTATACTACCTCCCCTACAAATGAAACTGCCACACGAGCGTTTGGATTGCGCTTGGCTCTTCTCCTCTTCGAGAAGTCGAACAATGATGGTACTACTACAGTGGAGTACAACTAGTATGCTTCTGGCCATCTAACACTGAATGAATTGCTGCATGTCCACCGCGTGCGGGAGAGAGAGCGTGTAGCGAAAGCTTCTCCTAGTCCTGTGAGCCACCATGCTCATGGGCGAGGGAGAGGGCATTGTAATCAAAATCAGTAAATGAAAATTATTGAAATGTATCGAGTGCACTGCTTTGATGTGTTGCGTCATCTCGTACAATAAGGAGTGCATTAATTACAGTGCATGCATGCATGCCGTGACTTTCCTTTTGATACTTGCATGTCTTGATTTAATGCACCTTGAAGTAGTATGAATATGTGATGGTAAAACTTTCTAATGCCCCGGCCCTAAAGCAAGAGATGGTTATGCATGAGGAGGGCGAGATCATGCCGATGGAACAGGACCCGACAATGGAGCTCTCTATGGTCTCTATGGACCTCACCTTGCGCCACTGCCCCTTGAAGCCTCTAGTGTATGAGGTCCGAATACACCTTGTCCGTTCGGCTGATCGAGCAAGGTGCAGGTTTCTTGATTGATGTCGTATTCGATTGATTTGTGCAATGCATGGGAGGGCACCTGGCCTGCGCAGACTGCCGCGGTGAGCACCCCGGGAACCAGCGGCAGTGCCAGAAGTGCGAGCGCAGCAGTAGTGGACGCCATCCTCTCCTCGGTGAGGGTGGAGTGCCTGCATGATGGATGTGGGCTCTACGTCACTTACCACAAGCTCACCGATCACCAGAACATGTGTCCGCTCATGCTCTGCACACACCTTCTCGGCAGCCGCTTTTCTATCAATTGTGTCGAGTATGGAGGGACCAAAGAACCACTGACAGCTCGTTGATCCATCGCCTGCCACACTTCTGCAGCCTATCAAATGTTCTTGTCTTGAGTCCTCGCTGCACTTCAGCGTTCGCCCTCTCTGCTTCTCCGTCGCTTCTGGGATGGGCAATAGAGGCAAACATGACTTTGCTTCCGAGGGCATGAACGTATTGCATGAAGGAACGACTTGTGAATTAGGTGCCACTGTCAGTGATAACTCTGGCGGGTACTCCGAAATGGCACACCAATCCTTCCAAGAACTTGATAGGTGACTGTGCGGTCACCTTCCTCATGGGCTCCACTTCCGGCCACTTTGTAAACTTGTCGACTGCAACGTACAAGAATTCAAAGCCCCCGGTAGCATGAAGGAAAGGGCCCAAGATGTCGAGCCCCCGGACCGAAAATGGCCATGACAAAGGGATCGTTTGGAGAGCTTGAGTAGGATAATGGATATTCTTGGAGTGGAACTGGCATATTTTACACTTGGTGACTAGCTCAATTGCATCTTGGAGGGCCGTGGGCCAGTACAAATCTTGCCAGAAAGCTTTTCCAACCAAGGCCCTTGATGCAGTATGGGAGCCATGCATACCCTTGTGTACCTCTGCTAACAGTTCCTTTCCTTCTTCCCGGCGAATGCACTTGAATTTCACACCATTGGGCCTGCTTCTGTATAGCGTGTCATCAACGAACCCATACATACTGGCTCTCCGGGCCACTCTTTTAGGTTCTTCTTGTTCTTCGGGAAGTTCTCCTGTTTGGAGGAAATGGACTATGTGTCATGCCCAAGTTGGAGCCCGAGGCTCGGCAATAAGGACCAGCGGCACCTCTTTGTTCACGGGAGTGCACGCCTCAACCGCAAAGATTGGTAGTTCGGCGGGAGGATGCAGCTCACCGATCGAAGGGGAGTTGTTCCCACCAAGCTCTTTGCCGAGGGCTTCGAGAAGCTCTGCCGGGAGAGGCTTGCCGGAGTCCAGTTTCCTCCTCTTTCTGGCCATTGTTGCCGGGGATAAGGAGGGTTGAGTCAGATGGAGAACAAAAGTCCTTGGTTCCACAGGGAGTTTTTGGGCATCGCACTTTGACAGATGATCAACAATGTTGTTTTCCGCACGCGGCACGTGCTCTATTTGTAATCCATCAAAGCACTCCTCCAACTTTCTCACTTCCTCTATGTATGCCTCCATCGATGGGCTTTGATAATTCTTGTTCACTTGCCTCACCACAAGTTGTGAGTCTCCATGAATGATCAACTTCTTGATTCCCAGTTCTGTTGCAATCCTAAGCCCGACAAGGAGTCCTTCATATTGTAAAGTGTTGTTCGTAGCCTTCTCCAAGGGGAAATGGATTTGAACCACGTACTTGAGGTGCTCCCTAGTGGGAGCAACGAGAAGCATGCCAGCTCCTACGCCTTGTAGGGAGAAGGCACCATCAAAGTACATGATCCATTCTTGGGGCGCTTCCTTGCTGGGGATAACTGTCTTCAACACTTCTTCGTCAGGGGTAGGCATCCACTCCGCAATAAAAGCTGCTAGTGCTCTACTCTGAATAGTTGACATGCTCTCAAACTTCAAAACAAAGCTGGATAACTTCAAGCCCATTGCACTATTCTGCCAGTGGCCTCAGGGTTCCTCGGTATGCGTTGCAAGGGGAAGAGGGTGAGAACCATGATCTCGTGGGCTTGTAAGTACTGGCGCAGTTTCCTTGAGGCCATGATGAGGCCAAAGATCAACTTTTGCATGCTAGAGTACCTCGACCTAGCCCCCTATGGCAGGGAGCTGACGGAGTAGACTGGCTGCTGCACCACCTTCTTCCTTTCCGTGATCTTGGAACTGTCTCTGTTTCCCCTCTCCTCCTTGTTCTCATATGCATCTGACTTTGCTAGGACGAGTTCGCTTTCCTATCCAGAGGGTATGGTAGTTGCGGGTGCTCCTTCATTGACTTCCCACCTACCACCAGCGCTGCACTAACCACTAGATCAGTTGCCACTAGGTATAGCATCCACAGCTCTTATGGTTTAGGAGCGACTAAGGTGGGAACAGAGGAAAGATAGGTCTTCAAATCTTGCAACACAGCGTCTTCCTCCGGGTCCACTTCACAGGCCCTGCCTTTTTCAAGATTTCAAAGAATGGCAGGGCGCGCTCGGCGGACTTGGGAATGAACCTGCTTAACACGGCATCACATGCAGTCAAACGCCTCATGTCTTTAACTGTCTTGGGTGCTTGAATCTACTCAATCGCCTTGATCTTGTCGAGCTTGGCCTCTATCCCCTGGTGGGACACAAAGAAGCCAAGTAGCTTGCCGCAAGGAACACCAAACACACACTTCTCTGGGTTCAGCTTCAAGTTGATCTTGCTCAGATTTGCGAAGGTCTCTTCCAAGTCCTAAATGAGAGTTGATTTGTCCTTGGTTTTGAACACTATATCATCCATGTAGGCTTCAATATTCCTGTGCAGCTGGGACTCAAAGCCAATCTGTACTGCTCTTGCAAAAGTGGATCCAACACTTTTGAACCCAAAGGGCATTCGTGCAAAACAGT